>NC_134536.1:146958479-146968479 GCF_050624435.1 Tenrec ecaudatus
TGTGTGTGTGTGTTTGTGCTTGTTTAAAGGACATTAATTCAGAAACCCTCCAGATATTCTGCAACCGTGTGTGTGTATTTGTGTGTGTGTGTGTGTGTAAAAAGGACACGAAGTCAGAAGACCTCTAGGGATTCTGCCATGGTGTGCGTGTGTTTTTGTAAAAAGGACACGAAGTCAGAAGCTCTCTAGAGATTCTGCAAGGGTCTGAGTGTGAGTGTGTTTGTAAAAAGGACATGTAGTCAGAAGCCCTACAGAGTTTCTGCAAGTGTATGGGTGAGAGTTGGGGTGTGTGTGTGTAAAAGGGACACGAATTCAGAAGCTCTCTAGAGATTCTGCAAGGGTCTGAGTGTGTTTGTAAAAAGGACATGTACTCAGAAGCCCTACAGAGTTTCTGCAAGTGTATGAGTGTGAGTTTGTGTGTGTGTGTGTAAAAAGGACACGAAGTCAGAAGACCTCCAGAGATTGTGCAAGGGTGTGTGTGTGTGTGTGTGAGTGTGTAAAAAGTAAAGGAAGTCAGAAGCCCTACGGATATTCTTCAAAGTTTGTGTGTGTGTGAGTGTCTAAAAAGGACACAAAATCAGAAGCCCTCCAGAGATTCTGCAAGTGTCTGTGTGTGTAAAATGGACACAAAGTGAGAATACCTCCAGAGATTCTGCAAGGGTGCGTGCATGTGTGCATGTGTGTGTGTGTGAGTGTGTAAAATGGATATGAAGTCAGAAGACCTGCAGATATTCTGCAAGGCTGAGTGTGCGTGTGTGTGTAAAAAAGACACGAGGTCAGAAGCCCTCCAGAGATTCTTGAAAGGTGTGAGTGTTTGTGAGTGACTGTCAAAAATACATGAATTCAGAAGCCCTCCAGAGATTCTGCAAGGGTGCGTGTATGTGTGCATGTGTGTGTGTGTAAAATGGAAAGGAAGTCAGAAGCCCTACGGATATTCTTCAAAGTTTGTGTGTGTGTGAGTGTCTAAAAAGGACACAAAATCAGAAGCCCTCCAGAGATTCTGCAAGTGTCTGTGTGTGTAAAATGGACACAATGTGAGAATAACTCCAGAGATTCTGCAAGGGTGCGTGCATGTTTGCATGTGTGTGTGTGAGTGTGTAAAATGGATACGAAGTCAGAAGACCTGCAGATATTCTGCAAGAGTGTGAGTGTTTGTGTGTGTGTGTAAAAAGGACACGAAATCAGAAGCCCTCCAGAGATTCTGCAAATGTATGTGTGTGTGTGTGTGTGTGTGTGCTTAAAAAGGATATGAAATCAGATGCCCTTCAGAGATTCTGCAAGGGTGCGTGTATGTGTGTATCTGTGTGTGTGTGTGTAAAAAAGACAGGAAACCAGAAGCCTTTTATAAATTCTGCAGTAGTGTGTGTGTGTTATTGCTTGTAAAAAGACATAAAATCAGAAACCATCTAGAGATTCTGCAACGGTGATTGTGTGTGTGTGTGACTGTGTGTGTGTAAGAAAGACACGAAGTCAAAAGCCCTATAGAGATTCTGCAAGGGTCTGAGTGTGATTGTGTGTGTGTGTGTTTGTAAAAAGGACATGATGTCAGAAGCAATCCAGAAATTCTGCAAGATTGTGTGTGTGTTTGTGTAAAAAGGAAAACAAATCAGTAGCCTTCTAGAGATTTGCAAGGATGTGTGTGGGTGTGAGTGTAAAAAGGACAGTAAATCAGAAGCCTTCTAGAGATTCTGCAATGGTGTGTATGTGTATGTGTAAAAAGAAGAGGTCAGAAGCCCTCCAGAGATTCTTCAAAGGTGTGAGTGTTTGTGAGTGACTGTCAAAAATACATGAATTCAGAAGCCCTCCAGAGATTCGTCAAGGGTGCCTGATAGTGTGTCTGTGTGTGTGTGTTTGTGTGTGTGTGTAAAAAGGACAGTAAATCAGAAGCCTTCTAGAGATTCTGCAATGGTGTGTATGTGTAGAAAGGAGAGGTCAGAAGCCCTCCAGAGATTCTGCAAGGGTGCGTGTATGTGTGCATGTGTGTGTGCGAGTGTGTAAAAAGGACACGAAGTCAGAAGACCTGCAGATATACTGCAAGGCTGAGTGTGCGTGTGTGTGTAAAAAAGACACGAGGTCAGAAGCCCTCCAGAATTTCTGCAAGAGTGTGCGTGTGTGTGTGTGTGTAAAAAGGACACGAAGCCAGAAGCCCTCCAGAGATTCTGCAAGTGTATGAGTTTGAGTGTGTGTGGGTGTGTGTGTAAAAAGGGCACGAAATCAGAAGCACTCTAGAGATTCTGCAAGGGTGTGTGTGTGTGTGTGTGTGTAAAAAGAACCAAAAGTTTGAAGCCCTCTAGGGATTCTGCGAGGGTCTGCGTGTGAGTGTGTGTGTGTAAAAAGGAAACAAAGTCAGAAGACTTGCAGATATTCTGCAAGGGTGTGTGTGACTGTGTGTGTACAAAAGACACGAGGTCAGAAGCCCTCCAGAGATTCTGCAAGAGTCTGAGTTTGTGTGTGTGTGTGCGTGTGTGTGTATAGAGACACGAAGTCAGAAGCCCTCCATAAATACTGCAAGTGTATGAGTGTGTGTGTGTGTGTGTGTGTGTGTAAAAAGGACCCGAAGTCAGAAGCACTCTAGAGATTCTGCAAGGGTGTGTGAGTTTGTATGTGTGTGTAAAAAGGACACGAAGTCAGAATCCCTGTACAGTTTCTGCAAGAGTGTGTGTGTGTTTGTGTTTGTAAAAAGAACATTAAGTCAGACACCCTCCAGAGATTCAGAAAGGGTGTGTGTGTGTGTGTGTGTGTGTGTGTGTGTGTGTGTAAAAAAGGGCACGAAGTCAGAAGCCCTCTAGAGATTCTGCAAGGGTCTGTGTGTGAGTGTCTGTGTGTTTGTTAAAAGACACAAAGTCAGAAGCCCTCCAGCGATTCCACAAGATTGTTTGTGTGTTTGTGTAAAAAGGAAACCAATTCAGAAGCCTTCTAGAGATTCAGCAAAGCTGTGTATGTGTGTGTCTGTAAAAAGGAGAAGAAGTCAGAAGCTCTCCTGAGATTCTGCAAGGGTATGAGTGTGAATATGTGTGTGTGTTTAAAAAGGACACGATATCAGAAGCCCTCTGGAAATTCTTGAAGTTTGTGTGTGCGTGTGAGTGTAAAGGACACAAAGTCAGAAGCCCTCCAGAGATTAGGAAAGGGTGTGAGTGTGACTAAAAAAACACGAATTCAGAAGATCTCCAGAGATTCTGCAAGGGTGTGTCATAGTGTGTGTGTGTGTGTGTGTGTGTAAAGGACACTAAATCAGAAGCCTTCCAGAGATTCTGCAATTGTGTGTATGTGTATGTGTGTGTGTGTGAAAAGGAGAAGAATCAGAAGCCCTCCAGAGATTCTGCAAGGGTATGAGTGTGAGTATGTGTGTGTGTGTATAAAAATGACACGATGTCAGAAGCCCTCTAGAGATTCTGCAAGGGTGTGTGTGGGTGTGTGTGTAAAGGACACGAAGTCAGAAGCACTCAAGAGATTCTGCAAAGGTATAAGTGTGTGTGTGTGTGTGTGTGTGTAAAAAAAGAACGAAATCAGAAGCCCTCCAGAGATTCTACAAGGGTGTGAGTGTTTGTGTGTGTGTGTGTGTGTGTAAAAAGGACACGAAGTCAGAAGCCCTCCAGAGATTCTCCAAGGGTGTGTGTGAGTCTGTGTGTAAAGGACACGAAGTCAGAAGCACTCAAGGGATTCTGCAAAGGTATAAGTGTGTGTGTGTGTGTGTGTGTGTGTTTGTAAAAAAAGAACGAAATCAGAAGCCCTCCAGAGATTCTACAAGGGTGTGTGTGTTTGTGTGTGTGTGTGTGTGTGTAAAAAGGACACGAAGTCAGAAGCCCTCCAGAGATTCTCCAAGGGTGTGTGTTTGTGTCTGTGTGTGTAAAAATGAAACAAAATCAGAAGCCCTCTAGTGCTTCTGGAAGGGTGTGTGTGTGTGTGTCCTAAAAAGCACACGAAGTCAGAAGTCCTCCAGAGATTCTGTAGGGGCATGAGAGTGTGTGTGTGTGTGTGTGTGTGTAAGTAAAACGTACAAAGTCAGAAGCCCTCTAGAGGTTTTGTAAGTGTTTTTGTTTGTATGTGTGTGTAAAAAGGACATGAAATAAGACGCCCTACAGAGATTCTGTAAGGGTGCGTGTTTGTTTGTGTGTGTAAAAGGGACACGAAACCAGAAGCCTTATAGAGATTCTGTAAGTGTGTGTGTGTGTGTTTGTAAAAAGGACATTAAATCAGAAACCCTCCAGAGATTCTGAAAGTGTGTGTGTGTGTGTAAAAAGGACACGAAGTCAGAAGCCCTCTAGATATTCTACCATGGTGTGTGTGTGTGTTTGTTTTTAAAAAAAGTACACGAATTTAGAAGCCCACTAGAGATTTTTCAAGGGTCTGAGTGTGAGTGTGCTTGTGTGTGTGTGTAAAAAGCCCATGAATTCAGAAGCCCTCCAGAGATTCTGCAAGGGTATGAGTGTGAGTATGTGATTGTGTGTGTGTTTGTGTGTATAAAAAGGACACGATGACAGAAGCCCTCAAGAGATTCTGGAATTGTGTGCGAGTGTGAGTGAAAAGGACACGAAGTCAGAAGAACTCCAGGGATTATGAAAGGGTGTGAGTGTTTTTGTGTGTGTGACTAAAATGGACACGAAGTCAGAAGCCCTCAAGGGTTTCAGTAGGGGTATGAGAGTGGGAGTGTGTGTGTGTGTGTGTAAAAAGGACACGAAGTCAGAAGACCTCTAGGGATTCTGCCATGGTGTGCGTGTGTTTTTGTAAAAAGGACACGAAGTCAGAAGCTCTCTAGAGATTCTGCAAGGGCCTGAGTGTGAGTGTGTTTGTAAAAAGGACATGTAGTCAGAAGCCCTACAGAGTTTCTGCAAGTGTATGAGTGTGAGTTTGTGTGTGTGTGTGTGTGTAAAAAGGACACGAAGTAAGAAGCCCTCCAGATTCTGCAAGTGTCTGTGTGTGTAAAATGGACACAAAGTGAAAATACCTCCTGAGATTCTGCAAGGGTGCGTGCATGTGTGCATGTGTGTGTGTGTGTGTGTGTGTGTGTGTAAAAAGACAGGAAACCAGAAGCCTTTTATAAATTCTGCAGGAGTGTGTGTGTGTTTTTGCTTGTAAAAAAGACATTAATTCAGAAACCAACCAGAGATTCTGCAACGGTGATTGTGTGTGTGTGTGCGTGTGTGTGTGTGTGTGTGTAAAAAAGACACGAAGTCAAAAGCCCTATAGAGATTCTGCAAGGGTCTGAGTGTGAGTGTGTGTGTGTGTGTTTGTAAAAAGGACACGATGTCAGAAGCAATCCAGAAATTCTGCAAGATTGTGTGTGTGTTTGTGTAAAAAGGAAAACAAATCAGTAGCCTTCTAGAGATTTGCAAGTATGTGTGTGGGTGTGAGTGTACAGGACACGAAGTCCGAAGCTCTCAAGGGATTCTGCAAGTGAATGAGTGTGTGTCAAAAGGGCACGAAGTCAGAAGCCCTCCAGAGATTCTTCAAAGGTGTGAGTGTTTGTGAGTGAGTGTCAAAAATACATGAATTCAGAAGCCCTCCAGAGATTCTGCAAGGGTGCGTGATAGTGTGTGTGTGTGTGTGTGTGTGTGTGTGTAAAAAGGACAGTAAATCAGAAGCCTTCTAGAGATTCTGCAATGGTGTGTATGTGTATGTGTAAAAAGAAGACGTCAGAAGCCCTTCAGAGATTCTGCAAGGGTGCGTGTATGTGTGCATGTGTGTGTGCGAGTGTGTAAAAAGGACACGAAGTCAGAAGACCTGCAGATATACTGCAAGGCTGAGTGTGCGTATGTGTGTAAAAAAGACACGAGGTCAGAAGCCCTCCAGAATTTCTGCAAGAGTGTGCGTGTGTGTGTGTGTTTATAAAGGACACGAAGCCAGAGGCCTCCAGAGATTCTGCAAGTGTATGAGTTTGAGTGTGTGTGGGTGTGTGTGTAAAAAGGGCACGAAATCAGAAGCACTCTAGAGATTCTGAAAGGGTGTGAGTGTTTTTATGTGTGTGACTAAAAAGGACACGAAGTCAGAAGCCCTCTAGAGTTTCTGCAGGGGTATGAGAATGAGTGTGTGTTTGTGTGTGTGTAAAAAGTACACGAAGTCAGTTGCCTTCCAGAGATACTGCAAGGGTGTGTGTGTGTGTGTGTGTGTGTGTGTGTGTGTATAAAAAGGACACGACATCAGAATCCCGCCTGGGATTCTGCAATGGTTTTCTGTGTGTGTGTGTGTGTGTGTAAAAAGACATGAAATTAGACGCCCTACAGAGATTCTGCAAGGGTGCGCGTATGTGTGTGTGTGTGTGTGTGTGTGTGTGTGTGTGTGTGCATGTGTGTGTGTGGAAAAAGGACAGGAAACCAGAAGCCTTTAAGTGATTCTGCAAGTGTGTGTGTGTGTGTGTGTGTGTGTGTGTGTGTTTGTGCTTGTTTAAAGGACATTAATTCAGAAACCCTCCAGATATTCTGCAACCGTGTGTGTGTATTTGTGTGTGTGTGTGTGTGTGTGTAAAAAGGACACGAAGTCAGAAGACCTCTAGGGATTCTGCCATGGTGTGCGTGTGTTTTTGTAAAAAGGACACGAAGTCAGAAGCTCTCTAGAGATTCTGCAAGGGTCTGAGTGTGAGTGTGTTTGTAAAAAGGACATGTAGTCAGAAGCCCTACAGAGTTTCTGCAAGTGTATGGGTGAGAGTTGGGGTGTGTGTGTGTAAAAGGGACACGAATTCAGAAGCTCTCTAGAGATTCTGCAAGGGTCTGAGTGTGTTTGTAAAAAGGACATGTACTCAGAAGCCCTACAGAGTTTCTGCAAGTGTATGAGTGTGAGTTTGTGTGTGTGTGTGTAAAAAGGACACGAAGTCAGAAGACCTCCAGAGATTGTGCAAGGGTGTGTGTGTGTGTGTGTGAGTGTGTAAAAAGTAAAGGAAGTCAGAAGCCCTACGGATATTCTTCAAAGTTTGTGTGTGTGTGAGTGTCTAAAAAGGACACAAAATCAGAAGCCCTCCAGAGATTCTGCAAGTGTCTGTGTGTGTAAAATGGACACAAAGTGAGAATACCTCCAGAGATTCTGCAAGGGTGCGTGCATGTGTGCATGTGTGTGTGTGAGTGTGTAAAATGGATATGAAGTCAGAAGACCTGCAGATATTCTGCAAGGCTGAGTGTGCGTGTGTGTGTAAAAAAGACACGAGGTCAGAAGCCCTCCAGAGATTCTTGAAAGGTGTGAGTGTTTGTGAGTGACTGTCAAAAATACATGAATTCAGAAGCCCTCCAGAGATTCTGCAAGGGTGCGTGTATGTGTGCATGTGTGTGTGTGTAAAATGGAAAGGAAGTCAGAAGCCCTACGGATATTCTTCAAAGTTTGTGTGTGTGTGAGTGTCTAAAAAGGACACAAAATCAGAAGCCCTCCAGAGATTCTGCAAGTGTCTGTGTGTGTAAAATGGACACAAAGTGAGAATACCTCCAGAGATTCTGCAAGGGTGCGTGCATGTGTGCATGTGTGTGTGTGAGTGTGTAAAATGGATATGAAGTCAGAAGACCTGCAGATATTCTGCAAGGCTGAGTGTGCGTGTGTGTGTAAAAAAGACACGAGGTCAGAAGCCCTCCAGAGATTCTTGAAAGGTGTGAGTGTTTGTGAGTGACTGTCAAAAATACATGAATTCAGAAGCCCTCCAGAGATTCTGCAAGGGTGCGTGTATGTGTGCATGTGTGTGTGTGTAAAATGGAAAGGAAGTCAGAAGCCCTACGGATATTCTTCAAAGTTTGTGTGTGTGTGAGTGTCTAAAAAGGACACAAAATCAGAAGCCCTCCAGAGATTCTGCAAGTGTCTGTGTGTGTAAAATGGACACAATGTGAGAATAACTCCAGAGATTCTGCAAGGGTGCGTGCATGTTTGCATGTGTGTGTGTGAGTGTGTAAAATGGATACGAAGTCAGAAGACCTGCAGATATTCTGCAAGAGTGTGAGTGTTTGTGTGTGTGTGTAAAAAGGACACGAAATCAGAAGCCCTCCAGAGATTCTGCAAATGTATGTGTGTGTGTGTGTGTGTGTGTGCTTAAAAAGGATATGAAATCAGATGCCCTTCAGAGATTCTGCAAGGGTGCGTGTATGTGTGTATCTGTGTGTGTGTGTGTAAAAAAGACAGGAAACCAGAAGCCTTTTATAAATTCTGCAGTAGTGTGTGTGTGTTATTGCTTGTAAAAAGACATAAAATCAGAAACCATCTAGAGATTCTGCAACGGTGATTGTGTGTGTGTGTGACTGTGTGTGTGTAAGAAAGACACGAAGTCAAAAGCCCTATAGAGATTCTGCAAGGGTCTGAGTGTGATTGTGTGTGTGTGTGTTTGTAAAAAGGACATGATGTCAGAAGCAATCCAGAAATTCTGCAAGATTGTGTGTGTGTTTGTGTAAAAAGGAAAACAAATCAGTAGCCTTCTAGAGATTTGCAAGGATGTGTGTGGGTGTGAGTGTAAAAAGGACAGTAAATCAGAAGCCTTCTAGAGATTCTGCAATGATGTGTATGTGTATGTGTAAAAAGAAGAGGTCAGAAGCCCTCCAGAGATTCTTCAAAGGTGTGAGTGTTTGTGAGTGACTGTCAAAAATACATGAATTCAGAAGCCCTCCAGAGATTCGTCAAGGGTGCCTGATAGTGTGTCTGTGTGTGTGTGTTTGTGTGTGTGTGTAAAAAGGACAGTAAATCAGAAGCCTTCTAGAGATTCTGCAATGGTGTGTATGTGTAGAAAGGAGAGGTCAGAAGCCCTCCAGAGATTCTGCAAGGGTGCGTGTATGTGTGCATGTGTGTGTGCGAGTGTGTAAAAAGGACACGAAGTCAGAAGACCTGCAGATATACTGCAAGGCTGAGTGTGCGTGTGTGTGTAAAAAAGACACGAGGTCAGAAGCCCTCCAGAATTTCTGCAAGAGTGTGCGTGTGTGTGTGTGTGTAAAAAGGACACGAAGCCAGAAGCCCTCCAGAGATTCTGCAAGTGTATGAGTTTGAGTGTGTGTGGGTGTGTGTGTAAAAAGGGCACGAAATCAGAAGCACTCTAGAGATTCTGCAAGGGTGTGTGTGTGTGTGTGTGTGTAAAAAGAACCAAAAGTTTGAAGCCCTCTATGGATTCTGCGAGGGTCTGCGTGTGAGTGTGTGTGTGTAAAAAGGAAACAAAGTCAGAAGACTTGCAGATATTCTGCAAGGGTGTGTGTGACTGTGTGTGTACAAAAGACACGAGGTCAGAAGCCCTCCAGAGATTCTGCAAGAGTCTGAGTTTGTGTGTGTGTGTGCGTGTGTGTGTATAGAGACACGAAGTCAGAAGCCCTCCATAAATACTGCAAGTGTATGAGTGTGTGTGTGTGTGTGTGTGTGTGTAAAAAGGACCCGAAGTCAGAAGCACTCTAGAGATTCTGCAAGGGTGTGTGAGTTTGTATGTGTGTGTAAAAAGGACACGAAGTCAGAATCCCTGTACAGTTTCTGCAAGAGTGTGTGTGTGTTTGTGTTTGTAAAAAGAACATTAAGTCAGACACCCTCCAGAGATTCAGAAAGGGTGTGTGTGTGTGTGTGTGTGTGTGTGTGTGTGTGTGTAAAAAAGGGCACGAAGTCAGAAGCCCTCTAGAGATTCTGCAAGGGTCTGTGTGTGAGTGTCTGTGTGTTTGTTAAAAGACACAAAGTCAGAAGCCCTCCAGCGATTCCACAAGATTGTTTGTGTGTTTGTGTAAAAAGGAAACCAATTCAGAAGCCTTCTAGAGATTCAGCAAAGCTGTGTATGTGTGTGTCTGTAAAAAGGAGAAGAAGTCAGAAGCTCTCCTGAGATTCTGCAAGGGTATGAGTGTGAATATGTGTGTGTGTTTAAAAAGGACACGATATCAGAAGCCCTCTGGAAATTCTTGAAGTTTGTGTGTGCGTGTGAGTGTAAAGGACACAAAGTCAGAAGCCCTCCAGAGATTAGGAAAGGGTGTGAGTGTGACTAAAAAAACACGAATTCAGAAGATCTCCAGAGATTCTGCAAGGGTGTGTCATAGTGTGTGTGTGTGTGTGTGTGTGTAAAGGACACTAAATCAGAAGC
>NC_134536.1:146973479-146975979 GCF_050624435.1 Tenrec ecaudatus
TCTGCAATGGTGTGTATGTGTAGAAAGGAGAGGTCAGAAGCCCTCCAGAGATTCTGCAAGGGTGCGTGTATGTAAAAAGGACACGAAGTCAGAAGACCTGCAGATATACTGCAAGGCTGAGTGTGCGTGTGTGTGTAAAAAAGACACGAGGTCAGAAGCCCTCCAGAATTTCTGCAAGAGTGTGCGTGTGTGTGTGTGTGTAAAAAGGACACGAAGCCAGAAGCCCTCCAGAGATTCTGCAAGTGTATGAGTTTGAGTGTGTGTGGGTGTGTGTGTAAAAAGGGCACGAAATCAGAAGCACTCTAGAGATTCTTCAAGGGTGTGTGTGTGTGTGTGTGTAAAAAGAACCAAAAGTTTGAAGCCCTCTAGGGATTCTGCGAGGGTCTGCGTGTGAGTGTTTGTGTGTGTAAAAAGGAAACAAAGTCAGAAGACTTGCAGATATTCTGCAAGGGTGTGTGTGACTGTGTGTGTACAAAAGACACGAGGTCAGAAGCCCTCCAGAGATTCTGCAAGAGTCTGAGTTTGTGTGTGTGTGTGCGTGTGTGTGTATAGAGACACGAAGTCAGAAGCCCTGCATAAATACTGCAAGTGTATGAGTGTGTGTGTGTGTGTGTGTGTAAAAAGGACCCGAAGTCAGAAGCACTCTAGAGATTCTGCAAGGGTGTGTGAGTTTGTATGTGTGTGTAAAAAGGACACGAAGTCAGAATCCCTGTACAGTTTCTGCAAGAGTGTGTGTGTGTTTGTGTTTGTAAAAAGAACATTAAGTCAGACACCCTCCAGAGATTCAGAAAGGGTGTGTGTGTGTGTGTGTGTGTGTGTGTGTGTAAAAAGGGCACGAAGTCAGAAGCCCTCTAGAGATTCTGCTAGGGTCTGTGTGTGAGTGTCTGTGTGTTTGTTAAAAGACACAAAGTTAGAAGCCCTCCAGCGATTCCACAAGATTGTTTGTGTGTTTGTGTAAAAAGGAAACCAATTCAGAAGCCTTCTAGCGATTCAGCAAAGGTGTGTATGTGTGTGTCTGTAAAAAGGAGAAGAAGTCAGAAGCTCTCCTGAGATTCTGCAAGGGTATGAGTGTGAATATGTGTGTGTGTTTAAAAAGGACACGATATCAGAAGCCCTCTGGAAATTCTTGAAGTTTGTGTGTGCGTGTGAGTGTAAAGGACACAAAGTCAGAAGCCCTCCAGAGATTAGGAAAGGGTGTGAGTGTGACTAAAAAAACACGAATTCAGAAGATCTCCAGAGATTCTGCAAGGGTGTGTCATAGTGTGTGTGTGTGTGTGTGTGTGTGTGTGTGTAAAAAGGACACTAAATCAGAAGCCTTCCAGAGATTCTGCAATTGTGTGTATGAGTATGTGTGTGTGTGTGAAAAGGAGAAGAATCAGAAGCCCTCCAGAGATTCTGCAAATGTATGAGTGTGTCTGTGTGTGTGTGTTTAAAAAGGATATGAAATCAGATGCCCTTCAGAGATTCTGCAAGGGGGCGTGTATGTGTGTGCGTGTGTGTGTGTGTGTGTGTGTGTAAAAAAGACAGGAAACCAGAAGCCTTTTATAAATTCTGCAGGAGTGTGTGTGTGTTTTTGCTTGTAAAAGAGACATTAATTCAGAAACCAACCAGAGATTCTGCAACGGTGATTGTGTGTGTGTGTGCGTGTGTGTGTGTGTGTAAAAAAGACACGAAGTCAAAAGCCCTATAGAGATTCTGCAAGGGTCTGAGTGTGAGTGTTTGTGTGTGTGTGTGTTTGTAAAAAGGACACGATGTCTGAAGCAATCCAGAAATTCTGCAAGATTGTGTGTGTGTTTGTGTAAAAAGGAAAACAAATCAGTAGCCTTCTAGAGATTTGCAAGTATGTGTGTGGGTGTGAGTGTAAAGGACACGAAGTCCGAAGCTCTCAAGGGATTCTGCAAGTGAATGAGTGTGTGTCAAAAGGGCACGAAGTCAGAAGCCCTCCAGAGATTCTTCAAAGGTGTGAGTGTTTGTGAGTGACTGTCAAAAATATATGAATTCAGAAGCCCTCCAGAGATTCGGCAAGGGTGCATGATAGTGTGTGTGTGTGTGTGTGTGTTTGTGTGTGTGTGTAAAAAAGACAGTAAATCAGAAGCCTTCTAGAGATTCTGCAATGGTGTGTATGTGTATGTGTAAAAAGGAGAGGTCAGAAGCCCTCCAGAGATTCTGCAAGGGTGCGTGTATGTGTGCATGTGTGTGTGCGAGTGTGTAAAAAGGACACGAAGTCAGAAGACCTGCAGATATACTACAAGGCTGAGTGTGCGTGTGTGTGTAAAAAAGACACGAGGTCAGAAGCCCTCCAGAATTTCTGCAAGAGTGTGCGTGTGTGTGTGTGTACAAAGCACACGAAGCCAGAAGCCCTCCAGAGATTCTGCAAGTGTATGAGTTTTAGTGTGTGTGGGTGTGTGTGTAAAAAGGGCACGAAATCAGAAGCACTCTAGAGATTCTGCAAGGGTGTGAGTGTTTTTATGTGTGTGACTAAAAAGACACGAAGTCAAAA
>NC_134536.1:146980979-146988479 GCF_050624435.1 Tenrec ecaudatus
GGGCACGAAGTCAGAAGCCCTCCAGAGATTCTTCAAAGGTGTGAGTGTTTGTGAGTGAGTGTCAAAAATACATGAATTCAGAAGCCCTCCATAGATTCGGCAGGGGTGCGTGATAGTGTGTGTGTGTGTGTGTGTGTGTGTGTGTGTGTAAAAAGGACAGTAAATCAGAAGCCTTCTAGAGATTCTGCAATGGTGTGTATGTGTATGTGTAAAAAGGAGAGGTCAGAAGCCCTCCAGAGATTCTGCAAGGGTGCGTGTATGTGTGCATGTGTGTGTGCGAGTGTGTAAAAAGGACACGAAGTCAGAAGACCTGCAGATATACTGCAAGGCTGAGTGTGCGTGTGGGTGTAAACAGACACGAGGTCCGAAGCCCTCCAGAATTTCTGCAAGAGTGTGCGTGTGTGTGTGTGTGTAAAAAGGACATGAAGCCAGAAGCCCTCCAGAGATTCTGCAAGTGTATGAGTTTGAGTGTGTGTGGGTGTGTGTGTAAAAAGGACACGAAATCAGAAGCACTCTAGAGATTCTGCAAGGGTGTGTGTGTGTGTGTAAAAAGAACCAAAAGTTTGAAGCCCTCTAGGGATTCTGCGAGGGTCTGCGTGTGAGTGTGTGTGTGTGTGTGTAAAAAGGAAACAAAGTCAGAAGACTTGCAGATATTCTGCAAGGGTGTGTGTGACTGTGTGTGTACAAAAGACACGAGGTCAGAAGCCCTCCAGAGATTCTGCAAGAGTCTGAGTTTGTGTGTGTGTGTGCGTGTGTGTGTATAGAGACACGAAGTCAGAAGCCCTCCATAAATACTGCAAGTGTATGAGTGTGTGTGTGTGTGTGTGTGTGTGTAAAAAGGACCCGAAGTCAGAAGCACTCTAGAGATTCTGCAAGGGTGTGTGAGTTTGTATGTGTGTGTAAAAAGACACGAAGTCAGAATCCCTGTACAGTTTTTGCAAGAGTGTGTGTGTGTTTGTGTTTGTAAAAAGAACATTAAGTCAGACACCCTCCAGAGATTCACAAAGGGTGTGTGTGTGTGTAAAAAAGGGCACGAAGTCAGAAGCCCTCTAGAGATTCTGCAAGGGTCTGTGTGTGAGTGTCTGTGTGTTTGTTAAAAGACACAAAGTCAGAAGCCCTCCAGCGATTCCACAAGATTGTTTGTGTGTTTGTGTAAAAAGGAAACCAATTCAGAAGCCTTCTAGAGATTCAGCAAAGCTGTGTATGTGTGTGTCTGTAAAAAGGAGAAGAAGTCAGAAGCTCTCCTGAGATTCTGCAAGGGTATGAGTGTGAATATGTGTGTGTGTTTAAAAAGGACACGATATCAGAAGCCCTCTGGAAATTCTTGAAGTTTGTGTGTGCGTGTGAGTGTAAAGGACACAAAGTCAGAAGCCCTCCAGAGATTAGGAAAGGGTGTGAGTGTGACTAAAAAAACACGAATTCAGAAGATCTCCAGAGATTCTGCAAGGGTGTGTCATAGTGTGTGTGTGTGTGTGTAAAAAGGACACTAAATCAGAAGCCTTCCAGAGATTCTGCAATTGTGTGTATGTGTATGTGTGTGTGTGTGAAAAGGAGAAGAATCAGAAGCCCTCCAGAGATTCTGCAAGGGTATGAGTGTGAGTATGTGTGTGTGTGTATAAAAATGACACGATGTCAGAAGCCCTCTAGAGATTCTGCAAGGGTGTGTGTGGGTGTGTGTGTAAAGGACACGAAGTCAGAAGCACTCAAGTGATTCTGCAAAGGTATAAGTGTGTGTGTGTGTGTGTGTGTGTGTAAAAAAAGAACGAAATCAGAAGCCCTCCAGAGATTCTACAAGGGTGTGAGTGTTTGTGTGTGTGTGTGTAAAAAGGACACGAAGTCAGAAGCCCTCCAGAGATTCTCCAAGGGCGTGTGTTTGTGTCCGTGTGTGTAAAAATGAAACAAAATCAGAAGCCCTCTAGTGCTTCTGGAAGGGTGTGTGTGTGTGTGTGTCCTAAAAATCACACGAAGTCAGAAGTCCTCCAGAGGTTCTGTAGGGGCATGAGAGTGTGTGTGTGTGTGTGTGTAAGTAAAACGTACAAAGTCAGAAGCCCTCTAGAGATTTTGTAAGTGTTTTTGTGTGTATGTGTGTGTAAAAAGGACATGAAATAAGACGCCCTACAGAGATTCTGCAAGGGTGCGTGTTTGTTTGTGTGTGTAAAAAGGACACGAAACCAGAAGCCTTATAGAGATTCTGTAAGTGTGTGTGTGTGTGTTTGTAAAAAGGACATTAAATCAGAAACCCTCCAGAGATTCTGAAAGTGTGTGTGTGTGTGTGTAAAAAGGACACGAAGTCAGAAGCCCTCTAGAGATTCTACCATGGTGTGTGTGTGTGTGTGTGTTTGTTTGTAAAAAAAAAAAAAGTACACGAATTTAGAAGCCCACTAGAGATTTTTCAAGGGTCTGAGTGTGAGTGTGCTTGTGTGTGTGCGTAAAAAGCCCATGAATTCAGAAGCCCTCCAGAGATTCTGCAAGGGTATGAGTGTCAGTATGTGATTGTGTGTGTGTGTGTTTGTGTGTATAAAAAGGACACGATGACAGAAGCCCTCAAGAGATTCTGGAATTCTGTGCGAGTGTGAGTGAAAAGGACACGAAATCAGAACTCCAGGGATTATGCAAGGGTGTGAGTGTTTTTGTGTGTGTGACTAAAAAGGACACGAAGTCAGAAGCCCTCTAGAGTTTCAGTAGGGGTATGAGAGTGGGTGTGTATTTGTGTGTGTGTAAAAAGGACACGAAGTCAGAAGACCTCTAGGGATTCTGACATGGTGTGTGTGTGTTTTTGTAAAAAGGACTCGAAGTCAGAAGCTCTCTAGAGATTCTGCAAGGGCCTGAGTGTGAGTGTGTTTGTAAAAAGGACATGTAGTCAGAAGCCCTACAGAGTTTCTGCAAGTGTATGAGTGTGAGTTTGTGTGTGTGTGTGTAAAAAGGACACGAAGTCAGAAGACCTCCAGAGATTGTGCAAGGGTGTGTGTGTGTGTGTGTGTGTGAGTGTCTAAAAAGGACACAAAATCAGAAGCCCTCCAGAGATTCTGCAAGTGTCTGTGTGTGTAAAATGGACACAAAGTGAGAATACCTCCAGAGATTCTGCAAGGGTGCGTGCATGTGTGCATGTGTGTGTGTGTGAGTGTGTAAAATGGATATGAAGTCAGAAGACCTGCAGATATTCTGCAAGGCTGAGTGTGCGTGTGTGTGTAAAAAAGACACGAGGTCAGAAGCCCTCCAGAGATTCTTGAAAGGTGTGAGTGTTTGTGAGTGACTGTCAAAAATACATGAATTCAGAAGCCCTCCAGAGATTCTGCAAGGGTGCGTGTATGTGTGCATGTGTGTGTGTGTAAAATGGAAAGGAAGTCAGAAGCCCTACGGATATTCTTCAAAGTTTGTGTGTGTGTGAGTGTCTAAAAAGGACACAAAATCAGAAGCCCTCCAGAGATTCTGCAAGTGTCTGTGTGTGTAAAATTGACACAAAGTGAGAATACCTCCAGAGATTCTGCAAGGGTGCGTGCATGTGTGCATGTGTGTGTGTGAGTGTGTAAAATTGATATGAAGTCAGAAGACCTGCAGATATTCTGCAAGAGTGTGAGTGTTTGTGTGTGTGTGTAAAAAGGACACGAAATCAGAAGCCCTCCAGAGATTCTGCAAATGTATGAGTGTGTGTGTGTGTGTGTGTGTGTGTGTGTGTTTAAAAAGGATATGAAATCAGATGCCCTTCAGAGATTCTGCAAGGGTGCGTGTATGTGTGTGTCTGTGTGTATGTGTGTGTAAAAAAGACAGGAAACCAGAAGCATTTATAAATTCTGCAGGAGTGTGTGTGTGTTATTGCTTGTAAAAAGACGTAAAATCAGAAACCATCTAGAGATTCGACAACGGTGAATGTGTGTGTGTGTGAGTGTGTGTGTGTAAGAAAGACACGAAGTCAAAAGCCCTATAGAGATTCTGCAAGGGTCTGAGTGTGAGTGTGTGTGTGTGTGTGTGTGTTTTTGTAAAATGGACACGATGTCAGAAGCAATCCAGAAATTCTGCAAGATAGTGTGTGTGTTTGTGTAAAAAGGAAAACAAATCAGTAGCCTTCTAGAGATTTGCAAGGATGTGTGTGGGTGTGAGTGTAAAAAGGACAGTAAATCAGAAGCCTTCTAGAGATTCTGCAATGGTGTGTATGTGTATGTGTAAAAAGGAGAGGTCAGAAGCCCTCCAGAGATTCTGCAAGGGTGCGTGTATGTGTGCATGTGTGTGTGCGAGTGTGTAAAAAGGACACGAAGTCAGAAGACCTGCAGATATACTGCAAGGCTGAGTGAGCGTGTGTGTGTAAAAAAGACACGAGGTCAGAAGCCCTCCAGATTTTCTGCAAGAGTGTGCGTGTGTGTGTGTGTGTAAAAAGGACACGAAGCCAGAAGACCTCCAGAGATTCTGCAAGTGTATGAGTTTGAGTGTGTGTGGGTGTGTGTGTAAAAAGGGCACGAAATCAGAAGCACTCTAGAGATTCTGCAAGGGTGTGTGTGTGTGTGTGTAAAAAGAACCAAAAGTTTGAAGCCCTCTAGGGATTCTGCGAGGGTCTGCGTGTGAGTGTGTGTGTGTGTGTAAAAAGGAAACAAAGTCAGAAGACTTGCAGATATTCTGCAAGGGTGTGTGTGACTGTGTGTGTACAAAAGACACGAGGTCAGAAGCCCTCCAGAGATTCTGCAAGAGTCTGAGTTTGTGTGTGTGTGTGCGTATGTGTGTATAGAGACACGAAGTCAGAAGCCCTCCATAAATACTGCAAGTGTATGAGTGTGTGTGTGTGTGTGTGTAAAAAGGACCCGAAGTCAGAAGCACTCTAGAGATTCTGCAAGGGTGTGTGAGTTTGTATGTGTGTGTAAAAAGGACACGAAGTCAGAATCCCTGTACAGTTTCTGCAAGAGTGTGTGTGTGTTTGTGTTTGTAAAAAGAACATTAAGTCAGACACCCTCCAGAGATTCAGAAAGGGTGTGTGTGTGTGTAAAAAAGGGCACGAAGTCAGAAGCCCTCTAGAGATTCTGCAAGGGTCTGTGTGTGAGTGTCTGTGTGTTTGTTAAAAGACACAAAGTCAGAAGCCCTCCAGCGATTCCACAAGATTGTTTGTGTGTTTGTGTAAAAAGGAAACCAATTCAGAAGCCTTCTAGAGATTCAGCAAAGCTGTGTATGTGTGTGTCTGTAAAAAGGAGAAGAAGTCAGAAGCTCTCCTGAGATTCTGCAAGGGTATGAGTGTGAATATGTGTGTGTGTTTAAAAAGGACACGATATCAGAAGCCCTCTGGAAATTCTTGAAGTTTGTGTGTGCGTGTGAGTGTAAAGGACACAAAGTCAGAAGCCCTCCAGAGATTAGGAAAGGGTGTGAGTGTGACTAAAAAAACACGAATTCAGAAGATCTCCAGAGATTCTGCAAGGGTGTGTCATAGTGTGTGTGTGTGTGTGTGTGTGTAAAAAGGACACTAAATCAGAAGCCTTCCAGAGATTCTGCAATTGTGTGTATGTGTATGTGTGTGTGTGTGAAAAGGAGAAGAATCAGAAGCCCTCCAGAGATTCTGCAAGGGTATGAGTGTGAGTATGTGTGTGTGTGTGTATAAAAATGACACGATGTCAGAAGCCCTCTAGAGATTCTGCAAGGGTGTGTGTGGGTGTGTGTAAAGGACACGAAGTCAGAAGCACTCAAGAGATTCTGCAAAGGTATAAGTGTGTGTGTGTGTGTGTGTGTGTAAAAAAAGAACGAAATCAGAAGCCCTCCAGAGATTCTACAAGGGTGTGAGTGTTTGTGTGTGTGTGTGTAAAAAGGACACGAAGTCAGAAGCCCTCCAGAGATTCTCCAAGGGCGTGTGTTTGTGTCCGTGTGTGTAAAAATGAAACAAAATCAGAAGCCCTCTAGTGCTTCTGGAAGGGTGTGTGTGTGTGTGTGTCCTAAAAATCACACGAAGTCAGAAGTCCTCCAGAGGTTCTGTAGGGGCATGAGAGTGTGTGTGTGTGTGTGTGTAAGTAAAACGTACAAAGTCAGAAGCCCTCTAGAGATTTCGTAAGTGTTTTTGTGTGTATGTGTGTGTAAAAAGGACATGAAATAAGACGCCCTACAGAGATTCTGCAAGGGTGCGTGTTTGTTTGTGTGTGTAAAAAGGACACGAAACCAGAAGCCTTATAGAGATTCTGTGTGTGTGTGTGTGTTTGTAAAAAGGACATTAAATCAGAAACCCTCCAGAGATTCTGAAAGTGTGTGTGTGTGTGTAAAAAGGACACGAAGTCAGAAGCCCTCTAGAGATTCTACCATGGTGTGTGTGTGTGTGTGTGTGTGTGTTTGTTTGTAAAAAAAAAAAAGTACACGAATTTAGAAGCCCACTAGAGATTTTTCAAGGGTCTGAGTGTGAGTGTGCTTGTGTGTGTGTGTAAAAAGCCCATGAATTCAGAAGCCCTCCAGAGATTCTGCAAGGGTATGAGTGTGAGTATGTGATTGTGTGTGTGTGTGTTTGTGTGTATAAAAAGGACACGATGACAGAAGCCCTCAAGAGATTCTGGAATTCTGTGCGAGTGTGAGTGAAAAGGACACGAAGTCAGAAGAACTCCAGGGATTATGAAAGGGTGTGAGTGTTTTTGTGTGTGTGACTAAAAAGGACACGAAGTCAGAAGCCCTCTAGAGTTTCAGTAGGGGTATGAGAGTGGGTGTGTATTTGTGTGTGTGTAAAAAGGACACGAAGTCAGAAGACCTCTAGGGATTCTGCCATGGTGTGTGTGTGTTTTTGTAAAAAGGACACGAAGTCAGAAGCTCTCTAGAGATTCTGCAAGGGCCTGAGTGTGAGTGTGTTTGTAAAAAGGACATGTAGTCAGAAGCCCTACAGAGTTTCTGCAAGTGTATGAGTGTGAGTTTGTGTGTGTGTGTAAAAAGGACACGAAGTCAGAAGACCTCCAGAGATTGTGCAAGGGTGTGTGTGTGTGTGTGTGTGAGTGTGTAAAAAGGAAAGGAAGTCAGAAGCCCTACGGATATTCTTCAAAGTTTGTGTGTGTGTGAGTTTCTAAAAAGGACACAAAAGCAGAAGCCCTCCAGAGATTCTGCAAGTGTCTGTGTGTGTAAAATGGACACAAAGTGAAAATACCTCCAGAGATTCTGCAAGGGTGCGTGCATGTGTGCATGTGTGTGTGTGTGTGTGTGTAAAAAAGACAGGAAACCAGAAGCCTTTTATAAATTCTGCAGGAGTGTGTGTGTGTTTTTGCTTGTAAAAAGACATTAATTCAGAAACCATCCAGAGATTCTGCAACGGTGATTGTGTGTGTGTGTGCGTGTGTGTGTGTGTGTGTGTAAAAAAAGACACGAAGTCAAAAGCCCTATAGAGATTCTGCAAAGGTCTGAGTGTGAGTGTGTGTGTGTGTGTGTTTGTAAAAAGGACATGATGTCAGAAGCAATCCAGAAATTCTGCAAGATTGTGTGTGTGTTAGTGTAAAAAGGAAAACAAATCAGTAGCCTTCTAGAGATTTGCAAGTATGTGTGTGGGTGTGAGTGTAAAGGACACGA
>NC_134536.1:147000979-147100979 GCF_050624435.1 Tenrec ecaudatus
CCTCCAGAGATTCTGCAAGGGTGCGTGTATGTGTGCATGTGTGTGTGTGTAAAATGGAAAGGAAGTCAGAAGCCCTACGGATATTCTTCAAAGTTTGTGTGTGTGTGAGTGTCTAAAAAGGACACAAAATCAGAAGCCCTCCAGAGATTCTGCAAGTGTCTGTGTGTGTAAAATGGACACAATGTGAGAATAACTCCAGAGATTCTGCAAGGGTGCGTGCATGTTTGCATGTGTGTGTGTGAGTGTGTAAAATGGATACGAAGTCAGAAGACCTGCAGATATTCTGCAAGAGTGTGAGTGTTTGTGTGTGTGTGTAAAAAGGACACGAAATCAGAAGCCCTCCAGAGATTCTGCAAATGTATGTGTGTGTGTGTGTGTGTGTGTGCTTAAAAAGGATATGAAATCAGATGCCCTTCAGAGATTCTGCAAGGGTGCGTGTATGTGTGTGTCTGTGTGTGTGTGTGTAAAAAAGACAGGAAACCAGAAGCCTTTTATAAATTCTGCAGTAGTGTGTGTGTGTTATTGCTTGTAAAAAGACATAAAATCAGAAACCATCTAGAGATTCTGCAACGGTGATTGTGTGTGTGTGTGACTGTGTGTGTGTAAGAAAGACACGAAGTCAAAAGCCCTATAGAGATTCTGCAAGGGTCTGAGTGTGATTGTGTGTGTGTGTGTTTGTAAAAAGGACATGATGTCAGAAGCAATCCAGAAATTCTGCAAGATTGTGTGTGTGTTTGTGTAAAAAGGAAAACAAATCAGTAGCCTTCTAGAGATTTGCAAGGATGTGTGTGGGTGTGAGTGTAAAAAGGACAGTAAATCAGAAGCCTTCTAGAGATTCTGCAATGGTGTGTATGTGTATGTGTAAAAAGAAGAGGTCAGAAGCCCTCCAGAGATTCTTCAAAGGTGTGAGTGTTTGTGAGTGACTGTCAAAAATACATGAATTCAGAAGCCCTCCAGAGATTCGTCAAGGGTGCCTGATAGTGTGTCTGTGTGTGTGTGTTTGTGTGTGTGTGTAAAAAGGACAGTAAATCAGAAGCCTTCTAGAGATTCTGCAATGGTGTGTATGTGTAGAAAGGAGAGGTCAGAAGCCCTCCAGAGATTCTGCAAGGGTGCGTGTATGTGTGCATGTGTGTGTGCGAGTGTGTAAAAAGGACACGAAGTCAGAAGACCTGCAGATATACTGCAAGGCTGAGTGTGCGTGTGTGTGTAAAAAAGACACGAGGTCAGAAGCCCTCCAGAATTTCTGCAAGAGTGTGCGTGTGTGTGTGTGTGTAAAAAGGACACGAAGCCAGAAGCCCTCCAGAGATTCTGCAAGTGTATGAGTTTGAGTGTGTGTGGGTGTGTGTGTAAAAAGGGCACGAAATCAGAAGCACTCTAGAGATTCTGCAAGGGTGTGTGTGTGTGTGTGTGTGTAAAAAGAACCAAAAGTTTGAAGCCCTCTAGGGATTCTGCGAGGGTCTGCGTGTGAGTGTGTGTGTGTAAAAAGGAAACAAAGTCAGAAGACTTGCAGATATTCTGCAAGGGTGTGTGTGACTGTGTGTGTACAAAAGACACGAGGTCAGAAGCCCTCCAGAGATTCTGCAAGAGTCTGAGTTTGTGTGTGTGTGTGCGTGTGTGTGTATAGAGACACGAAGTCAGAAGCCCTCCATAAATACTGCAAGTGTATGAGTGTGTGTGTGTGTGTGTGTGTGTGTAAAAAGGACCCGAAGTCAGAAGCACTCTAGAGATTCTGCAAGGGTGTGTGAGTTTGTATGTGTGTGTAAAAAGGACACGAAGTCAGAATCCCTGTACAGTTTCTGCAAGAGTGTGTGTGTGTTTGTGTTTGTAAAAAGAACATTAAGTCAGACACCCTCCAGAGATTCAGAAAGGGTGTGTGTGTGTGTGTGTGTGTGTGTGTGTGTGTGTGTGTGTGTGTAAAAAAGGGCACGAAGTCAGAAGCCCTCTAGAGATTCTGCAAGGGTCTGTGTGTGAGTGTCTGTGTGTTTGTTAAAAGACACAAAGTCAGAAGCCCTCCAGCGATTCCACAAGATTGTTTGTGTGTTTGTGTAAAAAGGAAACCAATTCAGAAGCCTTCTAGAGATTCAGCAAAGGTGTGTATGTGTGTGTCTGTAAAAAGGAGAAGAAGTCAGAAGCTCTCCTGAGATTCTGCAAGGGTATGAGTGTGAATATGTGTGTGTGTTTAAAAAGGACACGATATCAGAAGCCCTCTGGAAATTCTTGAAGTTTGTGTGTGCGTGTGAGTGTAAAGGACACAAAGTCAGAAGCCCTCCAGAGATTAGGAAAGGGTGTGAGTGTGACTAAAAAAACACGAATTCAGAAGATCTCCAGAGATTCTGCAAGGGTGTGTCATAGTGTGTGTGTGTGTGTGTGTGTGTAAAGGACACTAAATCAGAAGCCTTCCAGAGATTCTGCAATTGTGTGTATGTGTATGTGTGTGTGTGTGAAAAGGAGAAGAATCAGAAGCCCTCCAGAGATTCTGCAAGGGTATGAGTGTGAGTATGTGTGTGTGTGTATAAAAATGACACGATGTCAGAAGCCCTCTAGAGATTCTGCAAGGGTGTGTGTGGGTGTGTGTGTAAAGGACACGAAGTCAGAAGCACTCAAGAGATTCTGCAAAGGTATAAGTGTGTGTGTGTGTGTGTGTAAAAAAAGAACGAAATCAGAAGCCCTCCAGAGATTCTACAAGGGTGTGAGTGTTTGTGTGTGTGTGTGTGTGTGTAAAAAGGACACGAAGTCAGAAGCCCTCCAGAGATTCTCCAAGGGTGTGTGTGAGTCTGTGTGTAAAGGACACGAAGTCAGAAGCACTCAAGGGATTCTGCAAAGGTATAAGTGTGTGTGTGTGTGTGTGTGTGTGTTTGTAAAAAAAGAACGAAATCAGAAGCCCTCCAGAGATTCTACAAGGGTGTGTGTGTTTGTGTGTGTGTGTGTGTGTGTAAAAAGGACACGAAGTCAGAAGCCCTCCAGAGATTCTCCAAGGGTGTGTGTTTGTGTCTGTGTGTGTAAAAATGAAACAAAATCAGAAGCCCTCTAGTGCTTCTGGAAGGGTGTGTGTGTGTGTGTCCTAAAAAGCACACGAAGTCAGAAGTCCTCCAGAGATTCTGTAGGGGCATGAGAGTGTGTGTGTGTGTGTGTGTGTGTAAGTAAAACGTACAAAGTCAGAAGCCCTCTAGAGGTTTTGTAAGTGTTTTTGTTTGTATGTGTGTGTAAAAAGGACATGAAATAAGACGCCCTACAGAGATTCTGTAAGGGTGCGTGTTTGTTTGTGTGTGTAAAAGGGACACGAAACCAGAAGCCTTATAGAGATTCTGTAAGTGTGTGTGTGTGTGTTTGTAAAAAGGACATTAAATCAGAAACCCTCCAGAGATTCTGAAAGTGTGTGTGTGTGTGTAAAAAGGACACGAAGTCAGAAGCCCTCTAGATATTCTACCATGGTGTGTGTGTGTGTTTGTTTTTAAAAAAAGTACACGAATTTAGAAGCCCACTAGAGATTTTTCAAGGGTCTGAGTGTGAGTGTGCTTGTGTGTGTGTGTAAAAAGCCCATGAATTCAGAAGCCCTCCAGAGATTCTGCAAGGGTATGAGTGTGAGTATGTGATTGTGTGTGTGTTTGTGTGTATAAAAAGGACACGATGACAGAAGCCCTCAAGAGATTCTGGAATTGTGTGCGAGTGTGAGTGAAAAGGACACGAAGTCAGAAGAACTCCAGGGATTATGAAAGGGTGTGAGTGTTTTTGTGTGTGTGACTAAAATGGACACGAAGTCAGAAGCCCTCAAGGGTTTCAGTAGGGGTATGAGAGTGGGAGTGTGTGTGTGTGTGTGTAAAAAGGACACGAAGTCAGAAGACCTCTAGGGATTCTGCCATGGTGTGCGTGTGTTTTTGTAAAAAGGACACGAAGTCAGAAGCTCTCTAGAGATTCTGCAAGGGCCTGAGTGTGAGTGTGTTTGTAAAAAGGACATGTAGTCAGAAGCCCTACAGAGTTTCTGCAAGTGTATGAGTGTGAGTTTGTGTGTGTGTGTGTGTGTGTAAAAAGGACACGAAGTAAGAAGCCCTCCAGATTCTGCAAGTGTCTGTGTGTGTAAAATGGACACAAAGTGAAAATACCTCCTGAGATTCTGCAAGGGTGCGTGCATGTGTGCATGTGTGTGTGTGTGTGTGTGTGTGTGTAAAAAGACAGGAAACCAGAAGCCTTTTATAAATTCTGCAGGAGTGTGTGTGTGTTTTTGCTTGTAAAAAAGACATTAATTCAGAAACCAACCAGAGATTCTGCAACGGTGATTGTGTGTGTGTGTGCGTGTGTGTGTGTGTGTGTGTAAAAAAGACACGAAGTCAAAAGCCCTATAGAGATTCTGCAAGGGTCTGAGTGTGAGTATGTGTGTGTGTGTTTGTAAAAAGGACACGATGTCAGAAGCAATCCAGAAATTCTGCAAGATTGTGTGTGTGTTTGTGTAAAAAGGAAAACAAATCAGTAGCCTTCTAGAGATTTGCAAGTATGTGTGTGGGTGTGAGTGTACAGGACACGAAGTCCGAAGCTCTCAAGGGATTCTGCAAGTGAATGAGTGTGTGTCAAAAGGGCACGAAGTCAGAAGCCCTCCAGAGATTCTTCAAAGGTGTGAGTGTTTGTGAGTGAGTGTCAAAAATACATGAATTCAGAAGCCCTCCAGAGATTCTGCAAGGGTGCGTGATAGTGTGTGTGTGTGTGTGTGTGTGTGTGTGTAAAAAGGACAGTAAATCAGAAGCCTTCTAGAGATTCTGCAATGGTGTGTATGTGTATGTGTAAAAAGAAGACGTCAGAAGCCCTTCAGAGATTCTGCAAGGGTGCGTGTATGTGTGCATGTGTGTGTGCGAGTGTGTAAAAAGGACACGAAGTCAGAAGACCTGCAGATATACTGCAAGGCTGAGTGTGCGTATGTGTGTAAAAAAGACACGAGGTCAGAAGCCCTCCAGAATTTCTGCAAGAGTGTGCGTGTGTGTGTGTGTTTATAAAGGACACGAAGCCAGAGGCCTCCAGAGATTCTGCAAGTGTATGAGTTTGAGTGTGTGTGGGTGTGTGTGTAAAAAGGGCACGAAATCAGAAGCACTCTAGAGATTCTGAAAGGGTGTGAGTGTTTTTATGTGTGTGACTAAAAAGGACACGAAGTCAGAAGCCCTCTAGAGTTTCTGCAGGGGTATGAGAATGAGTGTGTGTTTGTGTGTGTGTAAAAAGTACACGAAGTCAGTTGCCTTCCAGAGATACTGCAAGGGTGTGTGTGTGTGTGTGTGTGTGTATAAAAAGGACACGACATCAGAATCCCGCCTGGGATTCTGCAATGGTTTTCTGTGTGTGTGTGTGTGTGTGTAAAAAGACATGAAATTAGACGCCCTACAGAGATTCTGCAAGGGTGCGCGTATGTGTGTGTGTGTGTGTGTGTGTGTGTGTGCATGTGTGTGTGTGGAAAAAGGACAGGAAACCAGAAGCCTTTAAGTGATTCTGCAAGTGTGTGTGTGTGTGTGTGTGTGTGTGTTTGTGCTTGTTTAAAGGACATTAATTCAGAAACCCTCCAGATATTCTGCAACCGTGTGTGTGTATTTGTGTGTGTGTGTGTGTGTGTGTAAAAAGGACACGAAGTCAGAAGACCTCTAGGGATTCTGCCATGGTGTGCGTGTGTTTTTGTAAAAAGGACACGAAGTCAGAAGCTCTCTAGAGATTCTGCAAGGGTCTGAGTGTGAGTGTGTTTGTAAAAAGGACATGTAGTCAGAAGCCCTACAGAGTTTCTGCAAGTGTATGGGTGAGAGTTGGGGTGTGTGTGTGTAAAAGGGACACGAATTCAGAAGCTCTCTAGAGATTCTGCAAGGGTCTGAGTGTGTTTGTAAAAAGGACATGTACTCAGAAGCCCTACAGAGTTTCTGCAAGTGTATGAGTGTGAGTTTGTGTGTGTGTGTGTAAAAAGGACACGAAGTCAGAAGACCTCCAGAGATTGTGCAAGGGTGTGTGTGTGTGTGTGTGAGTGTGTAAAAAGTAAAGGAAGTCAGAAGCCCTACGGATATTCTTCAAAGTTTGTGTGTGTGTGAGTGTCTAAAAAGGACACAAAATCAGAAGCCCTCCAGAGATTCTGCAAGTGTCTGTGTGTGTAAAATGGACACAAAGTGAGAATACCTCCAGAGATTCTGCAAGGGTGCGTGCATGTGTGCATGTGTGTGTGTGAGTGTGTAAAATGGATATGAAGTCAGAAGACCTGCAGATATTCTGCAAGGCTGAGTGTGCGTGTGTGTGTAAAAAAGACACGAGGTCAGAAGCCCTCCAGAGATTCTTGAAAGGTGTGAGTGTTTGTGAGTGACTGTCAAAAATACATGAATTCAGAAGCCCTCCAGAGATTCTGCAAGGGTGCGTGTATGTGTGCATGTGTGTGTGTGTAAAATGGAAAGGAAGTCAGAAGCCCTACGGATATTCTTCAAAGTTTGTGTGTGTGTGAGTGTCTAAAAAGGACACAAAATCAGAAGCCCTCCAGAGATTCTGCAAGTGTCTGTGTGTGTAAAATGGACACAATGTGAGAATAACTCCAGAGATTCTGCAAGGGTGCGTGCATGTTTGCATGTGTGTGTGTGAGTGTGTAAAATGGATACGAAGTCAGAAGACCTGCAGATATTCTGCAAGAGTGTGAGTGTTTGTGTGTGTGTGTAAAAAGGACACGAAATCAGAAGCCCTCCAGAGATTCTGCAAATGTATGTGTGTGTGTGTGTGTGTGTTTAAAAAGGATATGAAATCAGATGCCCTTCAGAGATTCTGCAAGGGTGCGTGTATGTGTGTGTCTGTGTGTGTGTGTGTAAAAAAGACAGGAAACCAGAAGCCTTTTACAAATTCTGCAGTAGTGTGTGTGTGTTATTGCTTGTAAAAAGACATAAAATCAGAAACCATCTAGAGATTCTGCAACGGTGATTGTGTGTGTGTGTGACTGTGTGTGTGTAAGAAAGACACGAAGTCAAAAGCCCTATAGAGATTCTGCAAGGGTCTGAGTGTGATTGTGTGTGTGTGTGTTTGTAAAAAGGACATGATGTCAGAAGCAATCCAGAAATTCTACAAGATTGTGTGTGTGTTTGTGTAACAAGGAAAACAAATCAGTAGCCTTCTAGAGATTTGCAAGGATGTGTGTGGGTGTGAGTGTAAAAAGGACAGTAAATCAGAAGCCTTCTAGAGATTCTGCAATGGTGTGTATGTGTATGTGTAAAAAGAAGAGGTCAGAAGCCCTCCAGAGATTCTTCAAAGGTGTGAGTGTTTGTGAGTGACTGTCAAAAATACATGAATTCAGAAGCCCTCCAGAGATTCGTCAAGGGTGCCTGATAGTGTGTGTGTGTGTGTTTGTGTGTGTGTGTAAAAAGGACAGTAAATCAGAAGCCTTCTAGAGATTCTGCAATGGTGTGTATGTGTAGAAAGGAGAGGTCAGAAGCCCTCCAGAGATTCTGCAAGGGTGCGTGTATGTAAAAAGGACACGAAGTCAGAAGACCTGCAGATATACTGCAAGGCTGAGTGTGCGTGTGTGTGTAAAAAAGACACGAGGTCAGAAGCCCTCCAGAATTTCTGCAAGAGTGTGCGTGTGTGTGTGTGTGTAAAAAGGACACGAAGCCAGAAGCCCTCCAGAGATTCTGCAAGTGTATGAGTTTGAGTGTGTGTGGGTGTGTGTGTAAAAAGGGCACGAAATCAGAAGCACTCTAGAGATTCTTCAAGGGTGTGTGTGTGTGTGTGTGTAAAAAGAACCAAAAGTTTGAAGCCCTCTAGGGATTCTGCGAGGGTCTGCGTGTGAGTGTTTGTGTGTGTAAAAAGGAAACAAAGTCAGAAGACTTGCAGATATTCTGCAAGGGTGTGTGTGACTGTGTGTGTACAAAAGACACGAGGTCAGAAGCCCTCCAGAGATTCTGCAAGAGTCTGAGTTTGTGTGTGTGTGTGCGTGTGTGTGTATAGAGACACGAAGTCAGAAGCCCTGCATAAATACTGCAAGTGTATGAGTGTGTGTGTGTGTGTGTGTGTGTAAAAAGGACCCGAAGTCAGAAGCACTCTAGAGATTCTGCAAGGGTGTGTGAGTTTGTATGTGTGTGTAAAAAGGACACGAAGTCAGAATCCCTGTACAGTTTCTGCAAGAGTGTGTGTGTGTTTGTGTTTGTAAAAAGAACATTAAGTCAGACACCCTCCAGAGATTCAGAAAGGGTGTGTGTGTGTGTGTGTGTGTGTGTGTGTGTGTAAAAAGGGCACGAAGTCAGAAGCCCTCTAGAGATTCTGCTAGGGTCTGTGTGTGAGTGTCTGTGTGTTTGTTAAAAGACACAAAGTTAGAAGCCCTCCAGCGATTCCACAAGATTGTTTGTGTGTTTGTGTAAAAAGGAAACCAATTCAGAAGCCTTCTAGCGATTCAGCAAAGGTGTGTATGTGTGTGTCTGTAAAAAGGAGAAGAAGTCAGAAGCTCTCCTGAGATTCTGCAAGGGTATGAGTGTGAATATGTGTGTGTGTTTAAAAAGGACACGATATCAGAAGCCCTCTGGAAATTCTTGAAGTTTGTGTGTGCGTGTGAGTGTAAAGGACACAAAGTCAGAAGCCCTCCAGAGATTAGGAAAGGGTGTGAGTGTGACTAAAAAAACACGAATTCAGAAGATCTCCAGAGATTCTGCAAGGGTGTGTCATAGTGTGTGTGTGTGTGTGTGTGTGTGTAAAAAGGACACTAAATCAGAAGCCTTCCAGAGATTCTGCAATTGTGTGTATGAGTATGTGTGTGTGTGTGAAAAGGAGAAGAATCAGAAGCCCTCCAGAGATTCTGCAAATGTATGAGTGTGTCTGTGTGTGTGTGTTTAAAAAGGATATGAAATCAGATGCCCTTCAGAGATTCTGCAAGGGGGCGTGTATGTGTGTGCGTGTGTGTGTGTGTGTGTGTGTGTAAAAAAGACAGGAAACCAGAAGCCTTTTATAAATTCTGCAGGAGTGTGTGTGTGTTTTTGCTTGTAAAAGAGACATTAATTCAGAAACCAACCAGAGATTCTGCAACGGTGATTGTGTGTGTGTGTGCGTGTGTGTGTGTGTGTAAAAAAGACACGAAGTCAAAAGCCCTATAGAGATTCTGCAAGGGTCTGAGTGTGAGTGTTTGTGTGTGTGTGTGTTTGTAAAAAGGACACGATGTCTGAAGCAATCCAGAAATTCTGCAAGATTGTGTGTGTGTTTGTGTAAAAAGGAAAACAAATCAGTAGCCTTCTAGAGATTTGCAAGTATGTGTGTGGGTGTGAGTGTAAAGGACACGAAGTCCGAAGCTCTCAAGGGATTCTGCAAGTGAATGAGTGTGTGTCAAAAGGGCACGAAGTCAGAAGCCCTCCAGAGATTCTTCAAAGGTGTGAGTGTTTGTGAGTGACTGTCAAAAATATATGAATTCAGAAGCCCTCCAGAGATTCGGCAAGGGTGCATGATAGTGTGTGTGTGTGTGTGTGTTTGTGTGTGTGTGTAAAAAAGACAGTAAATCAGAAGCCTTCTAGAGATTCTGCAATGGTGTGTATGTGTATGTGTAAAAAGGAGAGGTCAGAAGCCCTCCAGAGATTCTGCAAGGGTGCGTGTATGTGTGCATGTGTGTGTGCGAGTGTGTAAAAAGGACACGAAGTCAGAAGACCTGCAGATATACTACAAGGCTGAGTGTGCGTGTGTGTGTAAAAAAGACACGAGGTCAGAAGCCCTCCAGAATTTCTGCAAGAGTGTGCGTGTGTGTGTGTGTACAAAGCACACGAAGCCAGAAGCCCTCCAGAGATTCTGCAAGTGTATGAGTTTTAGTGTGTGTGGGTGTGTGTGTAAAAAGGGCACGAAATCAGAAGCACTCTAGAGATTCTGCAAGGGTGTGAGTGTTTTTATGTGTGTGACTAAAAAGACACGAAGTCAAAAGCCCTCTAGAGTTTCTGCAGGGGTATGAGAGTGAGTGTGTGTTTGTGTGTGTGTAAAAAGTACACGAAGTCAATTGCCTTCCAGAGATACTGCAAGGGTGTGTGTGTGTGTGTGTGTGTGTGTGTGAGTAAAAAGGACACGACATCAGAATCCCGCTTGGGATTCTGCAATGATTTTCTGTGTGTGTGTGTGTGTGTGTGTGTGTAAAAAGGCATGAAATTAGACGCCCTAGAGAGATTCTGCAAGGGTGCGCGTATGTGTGTGTGTGTGTGTGTGTGTGTGTGTGTGCATGTGTGTGTGTGGAAAAAGGACAGGAAACCATAAGCCTTTTAGAGATTCTGCAAGTGTGTGTGTGTGTGTGTGTGTGTGTGTTTGTGCTTGTTAAAAGGACATTAATTCAGAAACCCTCCAGTTATTCTGCAACCGTGTGTGTGTATTTGTGTGTGTGTGTGTGTGTGTAAAAAGGACACGAAGTCAGAAGACCTCTAGGGATTCTGCCATGGTGTGCGTGTGTTTTTGTAAAAAGGACACGAAGTCAGAAGCTCTCTAGAGATTCTGCAAGGGTCTGAGTGTGAGTGTGTTTGTAAAAAGGACATGTAGTCAGAAGCCCTACAGAGTTTCTGCAAGTGTATGAGTGTGTGTTTGTGTGTGTGTGTGTGTAAAAGGGACACGAATTCAGAAACTCTCTAGAGATTCTGCAATTGTCTGAGTGTGTTTGTAAAAAGGACATGTAGTCAGAAGCCCTACAGAGTTTCTGCAAGTGTATGAGTGTGAGTTTGTGTGTGTGTGTGAAAAAGGACACGAAGTCAGAAGTCCTCAAGAGATTGTGCAAGGGTGTGTGTGTGTGTGAGTGTGTAAAAAGGAAAGGAAGTCAGAAGCCCTACGGATATTCTTGAAAGTTTGTGTGTGTGTGAGTGTCTAAAAAGGACACAAAATCAGAAGCCCTCCAGAGATTCTGCAAGTGTCTGTGTGTGTAAAATGGACACAAAGTGAAAATACCTCCTGAGATTCTGCAAGGGTGCGTGCATGTGTGCTTGTGTATGTGTGTGTGTGTGTGTAAAAAAGACAGGAAACCAGAAGCCTTTTATAAATTCTGCAGGAGTGTGTGTGTGTTTTTGCTTGTAAAAAGATATTAATTCAGAAACCATCCAGAGATTCTGCAACGGTTATTATGTGTGTGTGTGCGTGTGTGTGTGTGTGTATGTTTGTAAAAAGGACACGATGTCTGAAGCAATCCAGAAATTCTACAAGATTGTGCGTGTGTTTGTGTAAAAAGGAAAACAAATCAGTAGCCTTCTAGAGATTTGCAAGTATGTGTGTGGGTGTGAGTGTAAAGGACACGAAGTCCGAAGCTCTCAAGGGATTCTGCAAGTGAATGAGTGTGTGTCAAAAGGGCACGAAGTCAGAAGCCCTCCAGAGATTCTTCAAAGGTGGGAGTGTTTGTGAGTGAGTGTCAAAAATACATGAATTCAGAAGCCCTCCAGAGATTCGGCAAGGGTGCGTGATAGTGTGTGTGTGTGTGTGTGTGTGTGTGTGTGTAAAAAGGACAGTAAATCAGAAGCCTTCTAGAGATTCTGCAATGGTGTGTATGTGTATGTGTAAAAAGGAGAGGTCAGAAGCCCTCCAGAGATTCTGCGAGGGTGCGTGTATGTGTGCATGTGTGTGTGCGAGTTTGTAAAAAGGACACGAAGTCAGAAGACCTGCAGATATACTGCAAGGCTGAGTGTGCGTGAGTGTGTAAAAAAGACACGAGGTCAGAAGCCCTCCAGAATTTCTGCAAGAGTGTGCATGTGTGTGTGTGTGTGTAAAAAGCACACGAAGCCAGAAGCCCTCCAGAGATTCTGCAAGTGTATGAGTTTGAGTGTGTGTGGGTGTGTGTGTAAAAAGGGCACGAAATCAGAAGCACTCTAGAGATTCTGCAAGGGTGTGAGTGTTTTTATGTGTGTGACTAAAAAGGACACGAAGTCAGAAGCCCTCTAGAGTTTCTGCATGGGTATGAGAATGAGTGTGTGTTTGTGTGTGTGTAAAAAGTACACGAAGTCAGTTGCCTTCCAGAGATACTGCAAGGGTGTGTGTGTGTGTGTGTGTGTGTGTGTGTGTATAAAAAGGACACGACATCAGAATCCCGCCTGGGATTCTGCAATGGTTTTCTGTGTGTGTGTGTGCGTGTGTGTAAAAAGACATGAAATTAGACGCCCTACAGAGATTCTGCAAGGGTGCGCGTATGTGTGTGTGTGTGTGTGTGCATGTGTGTATGTGGAAAAAGGACAGGAAACCAGAAGCCTTTAAGTGATTCTGCAAGTGTGTGTGTGTGTGTGTGTTTGTGCTTGTTAAAAGGACATTAATTCAGAAACCCTCCAGATATTCTGCAACAGTGTGTGTGTATTTGTGTGTGTGTGTGTGTGTAAAATGGACACGAAGTCAGAAGACCTCTAGGGATTCTGCCATGGTGTGCGTGTGTTTTTGTAAAAAGGACACGAAGTCAGAAGCTCTCTAGAGATTCTGCAAGGGTCTGAGTGTGAGTGTTTGTAAAAAGGACATGTAGTCAGAAGCCCTACAGAGTTTCTGCAAGTGTATGAGTGTGAGTTTGTGTGTGTGTGTGTAAAAAGGACACGAAGTCAGAAGACCTCCAGAGATTGTGCAAGGGTGTGTGTGTGTGTGTGAGTGTGTAAAAAGGAAAGGAAGTCAGAAGCCCTACGGATATTCTTCAAAGTTTGTGTGTGTGTGAGTGTCTAAAAAGGACACAAAATCAGAAGCCCTCCAGAGATTCTGCAAGTGTCTGTGTGTGTAAAAAGGACGCAAAGTGAGAATACCTCCAGAGATTCTGCAAGGGTGCGTGCATGTGTGCATATGTGTGTGTGAGTGTGTAAAATGGATATGAAGTCAGAAGACCTGCAGATATTCTGCAAGGCTGAGTGTGCGTGTGTGTGTAAAAAAGACACGAGGTCAGAAGCCCTCCAGAAATTCTGCAAGAGAGAGAGAGAGAGAGAGAGAGAGAGAGAGAGAGAGAGTGTGTGTGTGTGTGTGTGTGTGTGTAAAAAGGACACGAAGTCAGAAGACCTCCAGAGATGCTTCAAGTATATGAATTTGAGTGTGTGTGGGTGTGTGTGTAAAAAGTGCACGAAATCAGAAGCACTCTAGTGATTCTGCAAGGGTGTGAGTGTTTTTATGTGTGTGACTAAAAAGGACACGAAGTCAGAAGCCCTCTAGAGTTTCTGCAGGGGTATGAGAGTGAGTGTGTTTTTGTGTGTGTGTAAAAAGTACACGAAGTCAGTTGCCTTCCAGAGATACTGCAAGGGTGCGTATGTGTGTGTGTGTAAAAATGACACGACATCAGAATCCCGCCTGAGATTCTGCAATGGTTTTCTGTGTGTGTGTGTGTGTGTGTGTGTGTGCATGTGTGTGTGTGTAAAAAGGACAGGAAACCAGAACCCTTTTGGAGATTCTTCAAGAGTGTGTGTGTGTGTGTGTGTGTGTTTGTGCTTGTTAAAAAGACATTAATTCAGAAACCCTCCAGATATTCTGCAACCGTGTGTGTGTATGTGTGTGTGTGTAAAAAGGACACGAATCAGAAGACCTCTAGGGATTCTGCCATGGTGTGTGTGTGTGTTTTTGTAAAAAGGACACGAAGTCAGAAGCTCTCTAGAGATTCTGCAAGGGTCTGAGTGTGAGTGTGTTTGTAAAAAGGACATGTAGTCAGAAGCCCTACAAAGTTTCTGCAAGTGTATGAGTGTGAGTTTGTGTGTGTGTGTGTGTAAAAAGGACACGAAGTCAGAAGACCTCCAGAGATTGTGCAAGGGTGTGTGTGTGTGTGTGTGTGTGTAAAAAGGAAAGGAAGTCAGAAGCCCTACGGATATTCTTCAAAGTTTGTGTGTGTGTGAGTGTCTAAAAAGGACACAAAATCAGAAGCCCTCCAGAGATTCTGCAAGTGTCTGTGTGTGTAAAATGGACACAAAGTGAGAATACCTCCAGAGATTCTGCAAGGGTGCGTGCATGTGTGCATGTGTGTGTGTGAGTGTGTAAAATTGATATGAAGTCAGAAGACCTGCAGATATTCTGCAAGAGTGTGAGTGTTTGTGTGTGTGTGTAAAAAGGACACGAAATCAGAAGCCCTCCAGAGATTCTGCAAATGTATGAGTGTGTGTGTGTGTGTGTGCTTAAAAAGGATATGAAATCAGATGCCCTTCAGAGATTCTGCAAGGGTGCGTGTATGTGTGTGTCTGTGTGTGTGTGTGTAAAAAAGACAGGAAACCAGAAGCATTTTATAAATTCTGCAGAAGTGTGTGTGTGTTATTGCTTGTAAAAAGACATAAAATCAGAAACCATCTAGAGATTCTGCAACGGTGATTGTGTGTGTGTGTGAGTGTGTGTGTGTAAGAAAGACACGAAGTCAAAAGCCATATAGAGATTCTGCAAGGGTCTGAGTGTGCTTGTGTGTGTGTGTGTTTGTAAAAAGGACACGATGTCAGAAGCAATCCAGAAATTCTGCAAGATTGTGTGTGTGTTTGTGTAAAAAGGAAAACAAATCATTAGCCTTCTAGAGATTTGCAAGGATGTGTGTGGGTGTGAGTGTAAAAAGGACAGTAAATCAGAAGCCTTCTAGAGATTCTGCAATGGTGTGTATGTGTATGTGTAAAAAGAAGAGGTCAGAAGCCCTCCAGAGATTCTTCAAAGGTGTGTTTGTGAGTGACTGTCAAAAATACATGAATTCAGAAGCCCTCCAGAGATTCGTCAAGGGTGCCTGATAGTGTGTGTGTGTTTGTGTGTGTGTGTAAAAAGGGCACGAAATCAGAAGCACTCTAGTGATTCTGCAAGGGTGTGAGTGTTTTTATGTGTGTGACTAAAACGGACACGAAGTCAGAAGCCCTCTAGAGTTTCTGCAGGGGTATGAGAGTGAGTGTGTTTTTGTGTGTGTGTAAAAAGTACACGAAGTCAGTTGCCTTCCAGAGATACTGCAAGGGTGCGTGTGTGAGTGTGTGTGTAAAAAGGACAAGACATCAGAATCCCGCCTGAGATTCTGCAATCGTTTTCTGTCTGTGTGTGTGTGTGTGCATGTGTGTGTGTGGAAAAAGGACAGGAAACCAGAACCCTTTTGGAGATTCTTCAAGAGTGTGTGTGTGTGTGTGTGTGTGTGTTTGTGCTTGTTAAAAAGACATTAATTCAGAAACCCTCCAGATATTCTGCAACCGTGTGTGTGTATGTGTGTGTGTGTAAAAAGGACAAGAATCAGAAGACCTCTAGGGATTGTGCCATGGTGTGTGTGTGTTTTTGTAAAAAGGACACGAAGTCAGAAGCTCTCTAGAGATTCTGCAAGGGTCTGAGTGTGAGTGTGTTTGTAAAAAGGACATGTAGTCAGAAGCCCTACAGAGATTCTGCAAGTGTATGAGTGTGAGTTTGTGTGTGTGTGTAAAAAGGACACGAAGTCAGAAGACCTCCAGAGATTGTGCAAGGGTGTGTGTGTGTGTGTGTGTGTGTGTGTGTGTGTGTGTGTGGAAAAAAGGAAAGGAAGTCAGAAGCCCTACGGATATTCTTCAAAGTTTGTGTGTGTGTGAGTGTCTAAAAAGGACACAAAATCAGAAGCCCTCCAGAGATTCTGCAAGTGTCTGTGTGTGTAAAATGGACACAAAGTGAGAATACCTCCAGAGATTCTGCAAGGGTGCGTGCATGTTTGCTTGTGTGTGTGTGAGTGTGTAAAATGGATACGAAGTCAGAAGACCTGCAGATACTCTGCAAGAGTGTGAGTGTTTGTGTGTGTGTGTAAAAAGGACACGAAATCAGAAGCCCTCCAGAGATTCTGCAAATGTATGAGTGTGTGTGTGTGTGTGTGTGTGTGTTTAAAAAGGATATGAAATCAGATGCCCTTCAGAGATTCTGCAAGGGTGCGTGTATGTGTGTGTCTGTGTGTGTGTGTGTGTAAAAAAGACAGGAAACCAGAAGCGTTTTATAAATTCTGCAGAAGTGTGTGTGTATTATTGATTGTAAAAAGACATAAAATCAGAAACCATCTAGAGATTCTGCAACGGTGATTGTGTGTGTGTGTGAGTGTGTGTGTGTAAGAAAGACACGAAGTCAAAAGCCATATAGAGATTCTGCAAGGGTCTGAGTGTGATTGTGTGTGTGTGTGTTTGTAAAAAGGACACGATGTCAGAAGCAATCCAGAAATTCTGCAAGATTGTGTGTGTGTTTGTGTAAAAAGGAAAACAAATCATTAGCCTTCTAGAGATTTGCAAGGATGTGTGTGGGTGTGAGTGTAAAATGGACAGTAAATCAGAAGCCTTCTAGAGATTCTGCAATGGTGTGTATGTGTATGTGTAAAAAGAAGAGGTCAGAAGCCCTCCAGAGATTCTTCAAAGGTGTGTTTGTGAGTGACTGTCAAAAATACATGAATTCAGAAGCCCTCCAGAGATTCGTCAAGGGTGCCTGATAGTGTGTGTGTGTTTGTGTGTGTGTGTAAAAAGGGCACGAAATCAGAAGCACTCTAGTGATTCTGCAAGGGTGTGAGTGTTTTTATGTGTGTGACTAAAAAGGACACGAAGTCAGAAGCCCTCTAGAGTTTCTGCAGGGGTATGAGAGTGAGTGTGTTTTTGTGTGTGTGTAAAAAGTACACGAAGTCAGTTGCCTTCCAGAGATACTGCAAGGGTGCGTGTGTGAGTGTGTGTGTAAAAAGGACAAGACATCAGAATCCCGCCTGAGATTCTGCAATCGTTTTCTGTCTGTGTGTGTGTGTGTGCATGTGTGTGTGTGGAAAAAGGACAGGAAACCAGAACCCTTTTGGAGATTCTTCAAGAGTGTGTGTGTGTGTGTGTGTGTTTGTGCTTGTTAAAAAGACATAAATTCAGAAACCCTCCAGATATTCTGCAACCGTGTGTGTGTATGTGTGTGTGTGTAAAAAGGACAAGAATCAGAAGACCTCTAGGGATTCTGCCATGGTGTGTGTGTGTTTTTGTAAAAAGGACACGAAGTCAGAAGCTCTCTAGAGATTCTGCAAGGGTCTGAGTGTGAGTGTGTTTGTAAAAAGGACATGTAGTCAGAAGCCCTACAGAGATTCTGCAAGTGTATGAGTGTGAGTTTGTGTGTGTGTGTGTAAAAAGGACACGAAGTCAGAAGACCTCCAGAGATTGTGCAAGGGTGTGTGTGTGTGTGTGTGTGTGTGGAAAAAAGGAAAGGAAGTCAGAAGCCCTACGGATATTCTTCAAAGTTTGTGTGTGTGTGAGTGTCTAAAAAGGACACAAAATCAGAAGCCCTCCAGAGATTCTGCAAGTGTCTGTGTGTGTAAAATGGACACAAAGTGAGAATACCTCCAGAGATTCTGCAAGGGTGCGTGCATGTGTGCATGTGTGTGTGTGAGTGTGTAAAATTGATACAAAGTCAGAAGACCTGCAGATATTCTGCAAGAGTGTGAGTGTTTGTGTGTGTGTGTAAAAAGGACACGAAATCAGAAGCCCTCCAGAGATTCTGCAAATGTATGAGTGTGTGTGTGTGTGTGTGTGTGTGTGTGCTTAAAAAGGATATGAAATCAGATGCCCTTCAGAGATTCTGCAAGGGTGCGTGTATGTGTGTGTCTGTGTGTGTGTGTGTAAAAAAGACAGGAAACCAGAAGCATTTTATAAATTCTGCAGGAGTGTGTGTGTGTTATTGCTTGTAAAAAGACATAAAATCAGAAACCATCTAGAGATTCTGCAACGGTGATTGTGTGTGTGTGTGAGTGTGTGTGTGTAAGAAAGACACGAAGTCAAAAGCCATATAGAGATTCTGCAAGGGTCTGAGTGTGATTGTGTGTGTGTGTGTTTGTAAAAAGGACACGATGTCAGAAGCAATCCAGAAATTCTGCAAGATTGTGTGTGTGTTTGTGTAAAAAGGAAAACAAATCATTAGCCTTCTAGAGATTTGCAAGGATGTGTGTGGGTGTGAGTGTAAAAAGGACAGTAAATCAGAAGCCTTCTAGAGATTCTGCAATGGTGTGTATGTGTATGTGTAAAAAGAAGAGGTCAGAAGCCCTCCAGAGATTCTTCAAAGGTGTGAGTGTTTGTGAGTGACTGTCAAAAATACATGAATTCAGAAGCCCTCCAGAGATTCGGCAAGGGTGCGTGATAGTGTGTGTGTGTGTGTGTTTGTGTGTGTGTGTAAAAAGGACAGTAAATCAGAAGCCTTCTAGAGATTCTGCAATGGTGTGTATGTGTATGTGTAAAAAGGAGATGTCAGAAGCCCTCCAGAGATTCTGCAAGGGTGCGTGTATGTGTGCATGTGTGTGTGTGTAAAAAGGAAAGGAAGTCAGAAGCCCTACGGATATTCTTCAAAGTTTGTGTGTGTGTGAGTGTCTAAAAAGGACACAAAATCAGAAGCCCTCCAGAGATTCTGCAAGTGTCTGTGTGTGTAAAATGGACACAATGTGAGAATACCTCCAGAGATTCTGCAAGGGTGCGTGCATGTTTGCTTGTGTGTGTGTGAGTGTGTAAAATGGATACGAAGTCAGAAGACCTGCAGATATTCTGCAAGAGTGTGAGTGTTTGTGTGTGTGTGTAAAAAGGACACGAAATCAGAAGCCCTCCAGAGATTCTGCAAATGTATGAGTGTGTGTGTGTGTGTGTGTGTGTGTTTAAAAAGGATATGAAATCAGATGCCCTTCAGAGATTCTGCAAGGGTGCGTGTATGTGTGTGTCTGTGTGTGTGTGTGTGTAAAAAAGACAGGAAACCAGAAGCGTTTTATAAATTCTGCAGAAGTGTGTGTGTATTATTGATTGTAAAAAGACATAAAATCAGAAACCATCTAGAGATTCTGCAACGGTGATTGTGTGTGTGTGTGAGTGTGTGTGTGTAAGAAAGACACGGAGTCAAAAGCCCTATAGAGATTCTGCAAGGGTCTGAGTGTGATTGTGTGTGTGTGTGTGTGTGTGTTTGTAAAAAGGACATGATGTCAGAAGCAATCCAGAAATTCTGCAAAATTATGTGTGTGTTTGTGTAAAAAGGAAAACAAATCAGTAGCCTTCTAGAGATTTGCAAGGATGTGTGTGGGTGTGAGTGTAAAAATGACAGTAAATCAGAAGCCTTCTAGAGATTCTGCAATGGTGTGTATGTGTATGTGTAAAAAGAAGAGGTCAGAAGCCCTCCAGAGATTTTTCAAAGGTGTGAGTGTTTGTGAGTGACTGTCAAAAATACATGAATTCAGAAGCCCTCCAGAGATTCATCAAGGGTGCCTGATTGTGTGTGTGTGTGTGTGTTTGTGTGTGTGTGTAAAAAGGACAGTAAATCAGACGCCTTCTAGAGATTCTGCAATGGTGTGTATGTGTAGAAAGGAGAGGTAGAAGCCCTCCAGAGATTCTGCAAGGGTGCGTGTATGTGTGCATGTGTGTGTGCGAGTGTGTAAAAAGGACACGAAGTCAGAAGACCTGCTGATATACTGCAAGGCTGAGTGTGCGTGTGTGTGTAAAAAAGACACGAGGTCAGAAGCCCTCCAGAGTTTCTGCAAGAGTGTGCGTGTGTGTGTGTAAAAAGCACACGAAGCCAGAAGCCCTCCAGAGATTCTGCAAGTGTGTGAGTTTGAGTGTGTGTGGGTGTGTGTGTAAAAAGGGCACGAAATCAGAAGCACTCTAGAGATTCTTCAAGGGTGTGTGTGTGTGTGTAAAAAGAACCAAAAGTTTGAAGCCCTCTAGGTATTCTGCGAGGGTCTGCGTGTGAGTGTGTGTGTGTGTGTAAAAAGAAAACAAAGTCAGAAGACTTGCAGATATTCTGCAAGGGTGTGTGTGAATGTGTGTGTACAAAAGACACGAGGTCAGAAGCCCTCCAGAGATTCTGCAAGAGTCTGAGTTTGTGTGTGTGAGTGCGTGTGTGTATAGAGACACGAAGTCAGAAGCCCTCCATAAATACTGCAAGTGTAAGAGTGTGTGTGTGTGTGTGTGTAAAAAGGACTCGAAATCAGAAGCACTCTAGAGATTCTGCAAGGGTGTGTGAGTTTGTATGTGTGTGTAAAAAGGACACGAAGTCAGAATCCCTGTACAGTTTCTGCAAGAGTGTGTGTGTGTTTGTGTTTGTAAAAAGAACATTAAGTCAGACACCCTCCAGAGATTCAGAAAGGGTGTGTGTGTGTGTGTGTGTGTGTGTGTGTGTGTGTAAAAAGGGCACGAAGTCAGAAGCCCTCTAGAGATTCTTCAAGGGTCTGTGTGTGAGTGTCTGTGTGTTTGTTAAAAGACACAAAGTTAGAAGCCCTCCAGCGATTCCACAAGATTGTTTGTGTGTTTGTGTAAAAAGGAAACCAATTCAGAAGCCTTCTAGAGATTCAGCAAAGTTGTGTATGTGTGTGTATGTAAAAAGGAGAAGAAGTCAGAAGCTCTCCTGAGATTCTGCAAGGGTATGAGTGTGAATATGTGTGTGTGTTTAAAAAGGACACGATATCAGAAGCCCTCTGGAAATTCTTGAAGTTTGTGTGTGCGTGTGAGTGTAAAGGACACAAAGTGAGAAGCCCTCCAGAGATTAGGAAAGGGTGTGAGTGTGACTAAAAAAACACGAATTCAGAAGATCTCCAGAGATTCTGCAAGGGTGTGTCATAGTGTGTGTGTGTGTGTGTGTGTGTGTAAAAAGGACACTAAATCAGAAGCCTTCCAGAGATTCTGCAATTGTGTGTATGTGTATGTGTGTGTGTGTGTGAAAAGGAGAAGAATCAGAAGCCCTCCAGAGATTCTGCAAGGGTATGAGTGTGAGTATGTGTTTGTGTGTATAAAAATGACACGATGTCAGAAGCCTTCTAGAGATTCTGCAAGGGTGTGTGTGGGTGTGTGTGTAAAGGACACGAAGTCAGAAGCACTCAAGAGATTCTGCAAAGGTATAAGTGTGTGTGTGTGTGTGTGTAAATAAAGAACGAAATCAGAAGCCCTCCAGAGATTCTACAAGGGTGTGAGTGTTTGTGTGTGTGTGTGTGTGTGTAAAAAGGACACGAAGTCAGAAGACCTCTAGGGATTCTGCCATGGTGTGTGTGTGTTTTTGTAAAAAGGACACGAAGTCAGAAGCTCTCTAGAGATTCTGCCAGGGCCTGAGTGTGAGTGTGTTTGTTAAAAGGACATGTAGTCAGAAGCCCTACAGAGTTTCTGCAAGTGTATGAGTGTGAGTTTGTGTGTGTGTGTGTGTAAAAAGGACACGAAGTCAGAAGACCTCCAGAGATTGTGCAAGGGTGTGTGTGTGTGAGTGTGTGAGTGTGTAAAAAGAAAAGGAAGTCAGAAGCCCTACGGATATTCTTCAAAGTTTGTGTGTGTGTGAGTGTCTAAAAAGGACACAAAATCAGAAGCCCTCCAGAGATTCTGCAAGTGTCTGTGTGTGTAAAATGGACACAAAGTGAAAATACCTCCTGAGATTCTGCAAGGGTGCGTGCATGTGTGCAGGTGTGTGTGTGTGTGTGTGTGTGTGTGTGTGTAAAAAAGACAGGAAACCAGAAGCCTTTTATAAATTCTGCAGGAGTGTGTGTGTGTTTTTGCTTGTAAAAAGACATTAATTCAGAAACCATCCAGAGATTCTGCAACGGTGATTGTGTGTGTGTGTGTGTGTGTGTGTGTGTAAAAAAGACACGAAGTCAAAAGCCCTATAGAGATTCTGCAAGGGTCTGAGTGTGAGTGTGTGTGTTTGTAAAAAGGACACGATGTCTGAAGCAATCCAGAAATTCTGCAAGATTGTGCGTGTGTTTGTGTAAAAAGGAAAACAAATCAGTAGCCTTCTAGAGATTTGCAAGTATGTGTGTGGGTGTGAGTGTAAAGGACACGAAGTCCGAAGCTCTCAAGGGATTCTGCAAGTGAATGAGTGTGTGTCAAAAGGGCACGAAGTCAGAAGCCCTCCAGAGATTCTTCAAAGGTGTGAGAGTTTGTGAGTGAGTGTCAAAAATACATGAATTCAGAAGCCCTCCAGAGATTCGGCAAGGGTGCGTGATAGTGTGTGTGTGTGTGTTTGTGTGTGTGTGTAAAAAGGACAGTAAATCAGAAGCCTTCTAGAGATTCTGCAATGGTGTGTATGTGTATGTGTAAAAGGAAGAGGTCAGAAGCCCTCAGGAGATTCTGCAAGGGTGCGTGTATGTGTGCATGTGTGTGTGCGAGTTTGTAAAAAGGACACGAAGTCAGAAGACCTGCAGATATACTGCAAGGCTGAGTGTGCGTGTGTGTGTAAAAAAGACACGAGGTCAGAAGCCCTCCAGAATTTCTGCAAGAGTGTGCGTGTGTGTGTGTGTTTATAAAGGACACGAAGCCAGAAGCCCTCCAGAGATTCTGCAAGTATATGAGTTTGAGTGTGTGTGGGTGTGTGTGTAAAAAGGGCACGAAATCAGAAGCACTCTAGAGTTTCTTCAAGGGTGTGAGTGTTTTTATGTGTGTGACTAAAAAGGACACGAAGTCAGAAGCCCTCTAGAGGTTCTGCAGGGGTATGAGAATGAGTGTGTGTTTGTGTGTGTGTAAAAAGTACACGAAGTCAGTTGCTTTCCAGAGATACTGCAAGGGTGTGTGTGTGTGTGTGTGTGTGTATAAAAAGGACACGACATCAGAATCCCGCCTGGGATTCTGCAATGGTTTTCTGTGTGTGTGTGTGTGTGTGTGTGTGTGTGTGTAAAAAGACATGAAATTAGACGCCCTACAGAGATTCTGCAAGGGTGCGCATATGTGTGTGTGTGTGTGTGTGTGCATGTGTGTGTGTGGAAAAAGGACAGGAAACCAGAAGCCTTTTAGAGATTATGCAAGAGTGTGTGTGTGTGTGTGTGTTTGTGCTTGTTAAAAGGACATTAATTCAGAAACCCTCCTGATATTCTGCAACCGTGTGTGTGTATTTGTGTGTGTGTGTAAAAAGGACACGAAGTCAGAAGACCTCTAGGGATTCTGCCATGGTGTGCGTGTGTTTTTGTAAAAAGGACACGAAGTCAGAAGCTCTCTAGAGATTCTGCAAGGGTCTGAGTGTGAGTGTTTGTAAAAAGGACATGTAGTCAGAAGCCCTACAGAGTTTCTGCAAGTGTATGAGTTTGAGTTTGTGTGTGTGTGTAAAAGGGACACAAATTCAGAAGCTCTCTAGAGATTCTGCAAGGGTCTGAGTGTGTTTGTAAAAAGGACATGTACTCAGAAGCCCTACAGAGTTTCTGCAAGTGTATGAGTGTGAGTTTGTGTGTGTGTGTGTGTAAAAAGGACACGAAGTCAGAAGACCTCCAGAGATTGTGCAAGGGTGTGTGTGTGTGTGTGTGAGTGTGTAAAAAGGAAAGGAAGTCAGAAGCCCTACGGATATTCTTCAAAGTTTGTGTGTGTGTGAGTGTCTAAAAAGGACACAAAATCAGAAGCCCTCCAGAGATTCTGCAAGTGTCTGTGTGTGTAAAATGGACACAAAGTGAGAATACCTCCAGAGATTCTGCAAGGGTGCGTGCATGTGTGTGTGTGAGTGTGTAAAATTGATATGAAGTCAGAAGACCTGCAGATATTCTGCAAGAGTTTGAGTGTTTGTGTGTGTGTGTAAAAAGGACACGAAATCAGAAGCCCTCCAGAGATTCTGCAAATGTATGAGTGTGTGTGTGTGTGTGTGTGTGTGTGCTTAAAAAGGATATGAAATCAGATGCCCTTCAGAGATTCTGCAAGTGTGCGTGTATGTGTGTGTCTGTGTGTGTGTGTGTAAAAAAGACAGGAAACCAGAAGCATTTTATAAATTCTGCAGAAGTGTGTGTGTGTTATTGCTTGTAAAAAGACATAAAATCAGAAACCATCTAGAGATTCTGCAACGGTGATTGTGTGTGTGTGTGTGTGAGTGTGTGTGTGTAAGAAAGACACGAAGTCAAAAGCCATATAGAGATTCTGCAAGGGTCTGAGTGTGATTGTGTGTGTGTGTGTTTGTAAAAAGGACACGATGTCAGAAGCAATCCAGAAATTCTGCAAGATTGTGTGTGTGTTTGTGTAAAAAGGAAAACAAATCATTAGTCTTCTAGAGATTTGCAAGGATGTGTGTGGGTGTGAGTGTAAAAAGGACAGTAAATCAGAAGCCTTCTAGAGAATCTGCAATGGTGTGTATGTGTATGTGTAAAAAGAAGAGGTCAGAAGCCCTCCAGAGATTCTTCAAAGGTGTGAGTGTTTGTGAGTGACTGTCAAAAATACATGAATTCAGAAGCCCTCCAGAGATTCGTCAAGGGTGCCTGATAGTGTGTGTGTGTTTGTGTGTGCGTGTAAAAAGGGCACGAAATCAGAAGCACTCTAGTGATTCTGCAAGGGTGTGAGTGTTTTTATGTGTGTGACTAAAAAGGACACGAAGTCAGAGCCCTCTAGAGTTTCTGCAGGGGTATGAGAGTGAGTGTGTTTTTGTGTGTGTGTAAAAAGTACACGAAGTCAGTTGCCTTCCAGAGATACTGCAAGGGTGCGTGTGTGTGTGTGTGTGTAAATAGGACACGACATCAGAATCCCGCCTGAGATTCTGCAATGGTTTTCTGTGTGTGTGTGTGTGTGTGTGCATGTGTGTGTGTGTAAAAAGGACAGGAAACCAGAACCCTTTTGGAGATTCTTCAAGAGTGTGTGTGTGTGTGTGTTTGTGCTTGTTAAAAAGACATTAATTCAGAAACCCTCCAGATATTCTGCAACCGTGTGTGTGTATGTGTGTGTGTGTAAAAAGGACACGAATCAGAAGACCTCTAGGGATTCTGCCATGGTGTGTGTGTGTTTTTGTAAAAAGGACACGAAGTCAGAAGCTCTCTAGAGATTCTGCAAGGGTCTGAGTGTGAGTGTGTTTGTAAAAAGGACATGTAGTCAGAAGCCCTACAGAGTTTCTGCAAGTGTATGAGTGTGAGTTTGTGTGTGTGTGTGTGTAAAAAGGACACGAAGTCAGAAGACCTCCAGAGATTGTGCAAGGGTGTGTGTGTGTGTGTGTAAAAAGGAAAGGAAGTCAGAAGCCCTACGGATATTCTTCAAAGTTTGTGTGTGTGTGAGTGTCTAAAAAGGACACAAAATCAGAAGCCCTCCAGAGATTCTGCAAGTGTCTGTGTGTGTAAAATGGACACAAAGTGAGAATACCTCCAGAGATTCTGCAAGGGTGCGTGCATGTGTGCATGTGTGTGTGTGAGTGTGTAAAATGGATATGAAGTCAGAAGACCTGCAGATATTCTGCAAGAGTGTGAGTGTTTGTGTGTGTGTGTAAAAAGGACACGAAATCAGAAGCCCTCCAGAGATTCTGCAAATGTATGAGTGTGTGTGTGTGTGTGTGTGTGTGTGCTTAAAAAGGATATGAAATCAGATGCCCTTCAGAGATTCTGCAAGGGTGCGTGTATGTGTGTGTCTGTGTGTGTGTGTGTAAAAAAGACAGGAAACCAGAAGCATTTTATAAATTCTGCAGAAGTGTGTGTGTGTTATTGCTTGTAAAAAGACATAAAATCAGAAACCATTTAGAGATTCTGCAACGGTGATTGTGTATGTGTGTGAGTGTGTGTGTGTAAGAAAGACACGAAGTCAAAAGATATATAGAGATTCTGCAAGGGTCTGAGTGTGAGTGTGTTTGTAAAAAAGACATGTAGTCAGAAGCCCTACAGAGATTCTGCAAGTGTATGAGTGTGAGTTTGTGTGTGTGTGTGTAAAAAGGACACGAAGTCAGAAGAACTCCAGAGATTGTGCAAGGGTGTGTGTGTGTGTGTGTGTGTGTGTGTGGAAAAAAGGAAAGGAAGTCAGAAGCCCTACGGATATTCTTCAAAGTTTGTGTGTGTGTGAGTGTCTAAAAAGGACACAAAATCAGAAGCCCTCCAGAGATTCTGCAAGTGTCTGTGTGTGTAAAATGGACACAAAGTGAGAATACCTCCAGAGATTCTGCAAGGGTGCGTGCATGTGTGCATGTGAGTGTGTAAAATTGATACGAAGTCAAAAGACCTGCAGATATTCCGCAAGAGTGTGAGTGTTTGTGTGTGTGTGTAAAAAGGACACGAAATCAGAAGCCCTCCAGAGATTCTGCAAATGTATGAGTGTGTGTGTGTGTGTGTGTGTGCTTAAAAAGGATATGAAATCAGATGCCCTTCAGAGATTCTGCAAGGGTGCGTGTATGTGTGTGTCTGTGTGTGTGTGTGTAAAAAAGACAGGAAACCAGAAGCATTTTATAAATTCTGCAGAAGTGTGTGTGTGTTATTGCTTGTAAAAAGACATAAAATCAGAAACCATCTAGAGATTCTGCAACGGTGATTGTGTGTGTGTGTGAGTGTGTGTGTGTAAGAAAGACACGAAGTCAAAAGCCATATAGAGATTCTGCAAGGGTCTGAGTGTGATTGTGTGTGTGTGTGTTTGTAAAAAGGACACGATGTCAGAAGCAATCCAGAAATTCTGCAAGATTGTGTGTGTGTTTGTGTAAAAAGGAAAACAAATCATTAGCCTTCTAGAGATTTGCAAGGATGTGTGTGGGTGTGAGTGTAAAAAGGACAGTAAATCAGAAGCCTTCTAGAGATTCTGCAATGGTGTGTATGTGTATGTGTAAAAAGAAGAGGTCAGAAGCCCTCCAGAGATTCTTCAAAGGTGTGAGTGTTTGTGAGTGACTGTCAAAAATACATGAATTCAGAAGCCCTCCAGAGATTCGGCAAGGGTGCGTAATAGTGTGTGTGTGTGTGTGTGTGTGTGTTTGTGTGTGTGTGTAAAAAGGACAGTAAATCAGAAGCCTTCTAGAGATTCTGCAATGGTGTGTATGTGTATGTGTAAAAAGGAGATGTCAGAAGCCCTCCAGAGATTCTGCAAGGGTGCGTGTATGTGTGCATGTGTGTGTGTGTAAAAAGGAAAGGAAGTCAGAAGCCCTACGGATATTCTTCAAAGTTTGTGTGTGTGTGAGTGTCTAAAAAGGACACAAAATCAGAAGCCCTCCAGAGATTCTGCAAGTGTCTCTGTGTGTAAAATGGACACAATGTGAGAATACCTCCAGAGATTCTGCAAGGGTGCGTGCATGTTTGCTTGTGTGTGTGTGAGTGTGTAAAATGGATACGAAGTCAGAAGACCTGCAGATATTCTGCAAGAGTGTTAGTGTTTGTGTGTGTGTGTAAAAAGGACACGAAATCAGAAGCCCTCCAGAGATTCTGCAAATGTATGAGTGTGTGTGTGTGTGTGTGTGTTTAAAAAGGATATGAAATCAGATGCCCTTCAGAGATCTGCAAGGGTGCGTGTATGTGTGTGTCTGTGTGTGTGTGTGTAAAAAAGACAGGAAACCAGAAGCGTTTTATAAATTCTGCAGAAGTGTGTGTGTATTATTGATTGTAAAAAGACATAAAATCAGAAACCATCTAGAGATTCTGCAACGGTGATTGTGTGTGTGTGTGAGTGTGTGTGTGTAAGAAAGACACGAAGTCAAAAGCCATATAGAGATTCTGCAAGGGTCTGAGTGTGATTGTGTGTGTGTGTGTTTGTAAAAAGGACACGATGTCAGAAGCAATCCAGAAATTCTGCAAGATTGTGTGTGTGTTTGTGTAAAAAGGAAAACAAATCATTAGCCTTCTAGAGATTTGCAAGGATGTGTGTGGGTGTGAGTGTAAAAAGGACAGTAAATCAGAAGCCTTCTAGAGATTCTGCAATGGTGTGTATGTGTATGTGTAAAAAGAAGAGGTCAGAAGCCCTCCAGAGATTCTTCAAAGGTGTGAGTGTTTGTGAGTGACTGTCAAAAATACATGAATTCAGAAGCCCTCCAGAGATTCGTCAAGGGTGCCTGATAGTGTGTGTGTGTTTGTGTGTGTGTGTAAAAAGGGCACGAATCAGAAGCACTCTAGTGATTCTGCAAGGGTGTGAGTGTTTTTATGTGTGTGACTAAAAAGGACACGAAGTCAGAAGCCCTCTAGAGTTTCTGCAGGGGTATGAGAGTGAGTGTGTTTTTGTGTGTGTGTAAAAAGTACACGAAGTCAGTTGCCTTCCAGAGATACTGCAAGGGTGCGTGTGTGTGTGTGTGTGTAAAAAGGACAAGACATCAGAATCTCGCCTGAGATTCTGCAATGGTTTTCTGTGTGTGTGTGTGTGTGTGCATGTGTGTGTGTGGAAAAAGGACAGGAAACCAGAACCCTTTTGGAGATTCTTCAAGAGTGTGTGTGTGTGTGTGTGTTTGTGCTTGTTAAAAAGACATTAATTCAGAAACCCTCCAGATATTCTGCAACCGTGTGTGTGTATGTGTGTGTGTGTAAAAAGGACACGAATCAGAAGACCTCTAGGGATTCTGCCATGGTGTGTGTGTGTTTTTGTAAAAAGGACACGAAGTCAGAAGCTCTCTAGAGATTCTGCAAGGGTCTGAGTGTGAGTGTGTTTGTAAAAAGGACATGTAGTCAGAAGCCCTACAGAGATTCTGCAAATGTATGAGTGTGAGTTTGTGTGTGTGTGTGTAAAAAGGACACGAAGGCAGAAGACCTCCAGAGATTGTGCAAGGGTGTGTGTGTGTGTGTGTGTGTGTGTGGAAAAAAGGAAAGGAAGTCAGAAGCCCTACGGATATTCTTCAAAGTTTGTGTGTTTGTGAGTGTCTAAAAAGGACACAAAATCAGAAGCCCTCCAGAGATTCTGCAAGTGTCTGTGTGTGTAAAATGGACACAAAGTGAGAATACCTCCAGAGATTCTGCAAGGGTGCGTGCATGTGTGCATGTGTGTGTGTGAGTGTGTAAAATTGATACGAAGTCAGAAGACCTGCAGATATTCTGCAAGAGTGTGAGTGTTTGTGTGTGTGTGTAAAAAGGACACGAAATCAGAAGCCCTCCAGAGATTCTGCAAATGTATGAGTGTGTGTGTGTGTGTGTGTGTGTGTGTGTGCTTAAAAAGGATATGAAATCAGATGCCCTTCAGAGATTCTGCAAGGGTGCGTGTATGTGTGTGTGTGTGTAAAAAAGACAGGAAACCAGAAGCATTTTATAAATTCTGCAGAAGTGTGTGTGTGTTATTGCTTGTAAAAAGACATAAAATCAGAAACCATCTAGAGATTCTGCAACGGTGATTGTGTGTGTGTGTGAGTGTGTGTGTGTAAGAAAGACACGAAGTCAAAAGCCATATAGAGATTCTGCAAGGGTCTGAGTGTGATTGTGTGTGTGTGTGTTTGTAAAAAGGACACGATGTCAGAAGCAATCCAGAAATTCTGCAAGATTGTGTGTGTGTTTGTGTAAAAAGGAAAACAAATCATTAGCCTTCTAGAGATTTGCAAGGATGTGTGTGGGTGTGAGTGTAAAAAGGACAGTAAATCAGAAGCCTTCTAGAGATTCTGCAATGGTGTGTATGTGTATGTGTAAAAAGAAGAGGTCAGAAGCCCTCCAGAGATTCTTCAAAGGTGTGAGTGTTTGTGAGTGACTGTCAAAAATACATGAATTCAGAAGCCCTCCAGAGATTCGGCAAGGGTGCGTAATAGTGTGTGTGTGTGTGTGTTTGTGTGTGTGTGTAAAAAGGACAGTAAATCAGAAGCCTTCTAGAGATTCTGCAATGGTGTGTATGTGTATGTGTAAAAAGGAGATGTCAGAAGCCCTCCAGAGATTCTGCAAGGGTGCGTGTATGTGTGCATGTGTGTGTGTGTAAAAAGGAAAGGAAGTCAGAAGCCCTACGGATATTCTTCAAAGTTTGTGTGTGTGTGAGTGTCTAAAAAGGACACAAAATCAGAAGCCCTCCAGAGATTCTGCAAGTGTCTGTGTGTGTAAAATGGACACAATGTGAGAATACCTCCAGAGATTCTGCAAGGGTGCGTGCATGTTTGCTTGTGTGTGTGTGAGTGTGTAAAATGGATACGAAGTCAGAAGACCTGCAGATATTCTGCAAGAGTGTGAGTGTTTGTGTGTGTGTGTAAAAAGGACACGAAATCAGAAGCCCTCCAGAGATTCTGCAAATGTATGAGTGTGTGTGTGTGTGTGTGTGTTTAAAAAGGATATGAAATCAGATGCCCTTCAGAGATTCTGCAAGGGTGCGTGTATGTGTGTGTCTGTGTGTGTGTGTGTAAAAAAGACAGGAAACCAGAAGCGTTTTATAAATTCTGCAGAAGTGTGTGTGTATTATTGATTGTAAAAAGACATAAAATCAGAAACCATCTAGAGATTCTGCAACGGTGATTGTGTGTGTGTGTGAGTGTGTGTGTGTAAGAAAGACACGAAGTCAAAAGCCATATAGAGATTCTGCAAGGGTCTGAGTGTGATTGTGTGTGTGTGTGTTTGTAAAAAGGACACGATGTCAGAAGCAATCCAGAAATTCTGCAAGATTGTGTGTGTGTTTGTGTAAAAAGGAAAACAAATCATTAGCCTTCTAGAGATTTGCAAGGATGTGTGTGGGTGTGAGTGTAAAAAGGACAGTAAATCAGAAGCCTTCTAGAGATTCTGCAATGGTGTGTATGTGTATGTGTAAAAAGAAGAAGTCAGAAGCCCTCCAGAGATTCTTCAAAGGTGTGAGTGTTTGTGAGTGACTGTCAAAAATACATGAATTCAGAAGCCCTCCAGAGATTCGTCAAGGGTGCCTGATAGTGTGTGTGTGTTTGTGTGTGTGTGTAAAAAGGGCACGAATCAGAAGCACTCTAGTGATTCTGCAAGGGTGTGAGTGTTTTTATGTGTGTGACTAAAAAGGACACGAAGTCAGAAGCCCTCTAGAGTTTCTGCAGGGGTATGAGAGTGAGTGTGTTTTTGTGTGCGTGTAAAAAGTACACGAAGTCAGTTGCCTTCCAGAGATACTGCAAGGGTGCGTGTGTGTGTGTGTGTGTGTGTGTAAAAAGGACAAGACATCAGAATCCCGCCTGAGATTCTGCAATGGTTTTCTGTGTGTGTGTGTGTGTGTGTGTGTGGAAAAAGGACAGGAAACCAGAACACTTTTGGAGATTCTTCAAGAGTGTGTGTGTGTGTGTGTGTGTGTGTTTGTGCTTGTTAAAAAGACATTAATTCAGAAACCCTCCAGATATTCTGCAACCGTGTGTGTGTATGTGTGTGTGTGTAAAAAGGACACGAATCAGAAGACCTCTAGGGATTCTGCCATGGTGTGTGTGTGTTTTTGTAAAAAGGACACGAAGTCAGAAGCTCTCTAGAGATTCTGCAAGGGTCTGAGTGTGAGTGTGTTTGTAAAAAGGACATGTAGTCAGAAGCCCTACAGAGTTTCTGCAAGTGTATGAGTGTGAGTTTGTGTGTGTGTGTGTGTAAAAAGGACACGAAGTCAGAAGACCTCCAGAGATTGTGCAAGGGTGTGTGTGTGTGTGTGTGTGTGTGTGTGTAAAAAGGAAAGGAAGTCAGAAGCCCTACGGATATTCTTCAAAGTTTGTGTGTGAGTGTCTAAAAAGGACACAAAATCAGAAGCCCTCCAGAGATTCTGCAAGTGTCTGTGTGTGTAAAATGGACACAAAGTGAGAATACCTCCAGAGATTCTGCAAGGGTGCGTGCATGTGTGCATGTGTGTGTGAGTGTGTAAAATTGATATGAAGTCAGAAGACCTGCAGATATTCTGCAAGAGTGTGAGTGTTTGTGTGTGTGTGTAAAAAGCACACGAAATCAGAAGCCCTCCAGAGATTCTGCAAATGTATGAGTGTGTGTGTGTGTGTGTGTGTGTGCTTAAAAAGGATATGAAATCAGATGCCCTTCAGAGATTCTGCAAGGGTGCGTGTATGTGTGTGTCTGTGTGTGTGTGTGTAAAAAAGACAGGAAACCAGAAGCATTTTATAAATTCTGCAGAAGAGTGTGTGTGTTATTGCTTGTAAAAAGACATAAAATCAGAAACCATCTAGAGATTCTGCAACGGTGATTGTGTGTGTGTGTGAGTGTGTGTGTGTAAGAAAGACACGAAGTCAAAAGCCATATAGAGATTCTGCAAGGGTCTGAGTGTGAGTGTGTTTGTAAAAAGGACATGTAGTCAGAAGCCCTACAGAGATTCTGCAAGTGTATGAGTGTGAGTTTGTGAGTGTGTGTGTAAAAAGGACACGAAGTCAGAAGACCTCCAGAGATTGTGCAAGGGTGTGTGTGTGTGTGTGTGTGTGGAAAAAAGGAAAGGAAGTCAGAAGCCCTATGGATATTCTTCAAAGTTTGTGTGTGTGTGAGTGTCTAAAAAGGACACAAAATCAGAAGCCCTCCAGAGATTCTGCAAGTGTCTGTGTGTGTAAAATGGACACAAAGTGAGAATACCTCCAGAGATTCTGCAAGGGTGCGTGCATGTGTGTGTGTGAGTGTGTAAAATGGATACGAAGTCAGAAGACCTGCAGATATTCTGCAAGAGTGTGAGTGTTTGTGTGTGTGTGTAAAAAGGACACGAAATCAGAAGCCCTCCAGAGATTCTGCAAATGTATGAGTGTGTGTGTGTGTGTGTGTGTGTGTGCTTAAAAAGGATATGAAATCAGATGCCCTTCAGAGATTCTGCAAGGGTGCGTGTATGTGTGTGTCTGTGTGTGTGTCTGTAAAAAAGACAGGAAACCAGAAGCATTTTATAAATTCTGCAGAAGTGTGTGTGTGTTATTGCTTGTAAAAAGACATAAAATCAGAAACCATCTAGAGATTCTGCAACGGTGATTGTGTGTGTGTGTGAGTGTGTGTGTGTAAGAAAGACACGAAGTCAAAAGCCATATAGAGATTCTGCAAGGGTCTGAGTGTGATTGTGTGTGTGTGTGTTTGTAAAAAGGACACGATGTCAGAAGCAATCCAGAAATTCTGCAAGATTGTGTGTGTGTTTGTGTAAAAAGGAAAACAAATCATTAGCCTTCTAGAGATTTGCAAGGATGTGTGTGGGTGTGAGTGTAAAAAGGACAGTAAATCAGAAGCCTTCTAGAGATTCTGCAATGGTGTGTATGTGTATGTGTAAAAAGAAGAGGTCAGAAGCCCTCCAGAGATTCTTCAAAGGTGTGAGTGTTTGTGAGTGACTGTCAAAAATACATGAATTCAGAAGCCCTCCAGAGATTCGGCAAGGGTGCGTAATAGTGTGTGTGTGTGTGTGTGTTTGTGTGTGTGTGTAAAAAGGACAGTAAATCAGAAGCCTTCTAGAGATTCTGCAATGGTGTGTATGTGTATGTGTAAAAAGGAGATGTCAGAAGCCCTCCAGAGATTCTGCAAGGGTGCGTGTATGTGTGCATGTGTGTGTGTGTAAAAAGGAAAGGAAGTCAGAAGCCCTACGGATATTCTTCAAAGTTTGTGTGTGTGTGAGTGTCTAAAAAGGACACAAAATCAGAAGCCCTCCAGAGATTCTGCAAGTGTCTGTGTGTGTAAAATGGACACAATGTGAGAATACCTCCAGAGATTCTGCAAGGGTGCGTGCATGTTTGCTTGTGTGTGTGTGAGTGTGTAAAATGGATACGAAGTCAGAAGACCTGCAGATATTCTGCAAGAGTGTGAGTGTTTGTGTGTGTGTGTAAAAAGGACACGAAATCAGAAGCCCTCCAGAGATTCTGCAAATGTATGAGTGTGTGTGTGTGTGTGTGTGTGTGTTTAAAAAGGATATGAAATCAGATGCCCTTCAGAGATTCTGCAAGGGTGCGTGTATGTGTGTGTCTGTGTGTGTGTGTGTAAAAAAGACAGGAAACCAGAAGCGTTTTATAAATTCTGCAGAAGTGTGTGTGTATTATTGATTGTAAAAAGACATAAAATCAGAAACCATCTAGAGATTCTGCAACGGTGATTGTGTGTGTGTGAGTGTGTGTGTGTAAGAAAGACACGAAGTCAAAAGCCATATAGAGATTCTGCAAGGGTCTGAGTGTGATTGTGTGTGTGTGTGTTTGTAAAAAGGACACGATGTCAGAAGCAATCCAGAAATTCTGCAAGATTGTGTGTGTGTTTGTGTAAAAAGGAAAACAAATCATTAGCCTTCTAGAGATTTGCAAGGATGTGTGTGGGTGTGAGTGTAAAAAGGACAGTAAATCAGAAGCCTTCTAGAGATTCTGCAATGGTGTGTATGTGTATGTGTAAAAAGAAGAGGTCAGAAGACCTCCAGAGATTCTTCAAAGGTGTGAGTGTTTGTGAGTGACTGTCAAAAATACATGAATTCAGAAGCCCTCCAGAGATTCGTCAAGGGTGCCTGATAGTGTGTGTGTGTTTGTGTGTGTGTGTAAAAAGGGCACGAAATCAGAAGCACTCTAGTGATTCTGCAAGGGTGTGAGTGTTTTTATGTGTGTGACTAAAAAGGACACGAAGTCAGAAGCCCTCTAGAGTTTCTGCAGGGGTATGAGAGTGAGTGTGTTTTTGTGGTGTGTAAAAAGTACACGAAGTCAGTTGCCTTCCAGAGATACTGCAAGGGTGCGTGTGTGTGTGTGTGTGTAAAAAGGACAAGACATCAGAATCCCGCCTGAGATTCTGCAATGGTTTTCTGTGTGTGTGTGTGTGTGTGTGTGTGCATGTGTGTGTGTGTAAAAAGGACAGGAAACCAGAACCCTTTTGGAGATTCTTCAAGAGTATGTGTGTGTGTGTGTTTGTGCTTGTTAAAAAGACATTAATTCAGAAACCCTCCAGATATTCTGCAACCGTGTGTGTGTATGTGTGTGTGTGTAAAAAGGACACGAATCAGAAGACCTCTAGGGATTCTGCCATGGTGTGTGTGTGTTTTTGTAAAAAGGACACGAAGTCAGAAGCTCTCTAGAGATTCTGCAAGGGTCTGAGTGTGAGTGTGTTTGTAAAAAGGACATGTAGTCAGAAGCCCTACAGAGTTTCTGCAAGTGTATGAGTGTGAGTTTGTGTGTGTGTGTGTAAAAAGGACACGAAGTCAGAAGACCTCCAGAGATTGTGCAAGGGTGTGTGTGTGTGTGTGTGTGTGTGTGTAAAAAGGAAAGGAAGTCAGAAGCCCTACGGATATTCTTCAAAGTTTGTGTGTGTGTGAGTGTCTAAAAAGGACACAAAATCAGAAGCCCTCCAGAGATTCTGCAAGTGTCTGTGTGTGTAAAATGGACACAAAGTGAGAATACCTCCAGAGATTCTGCAAGGGTGCGTGCATGTGTGCATGTGTGTGTGTGAGTGTGTAAAATTGATACGAAGTCAGAAGACCTGCAGATATTCTGCAAGAGTGTGAGTGTTTGTGTGTGTGTGTAAAAAGGACACGAAATCAGAAGCCCTCCAGAGATTCTGCAAATGTATGAGTGTGTGTGTGTGTGTGTGTGTGTGTGTGCTTAAAAAGGATATGAAATCAGATGCCCTTCAGAGATTCTGCAAGGGTGCGTGTATGTGTGTGTCTGTGTGTGTGTGTGTAAAAAAGACAGGAAACCAGAAGCATTTTATAAATTCTGCAGGAGTGTGTGTGTGTTATTGCTTGTAAAAAGACATAAAATCAGAAACCATCTAGAGATTCTGCAACGGTGATTGTGTGTGTGTGTGAGTGTGTGTGTGTAAGAAAGACACGAAGTCAAAAGCCATATAGAGATTCTGCAAGGGTCTGAGTGTGATTGTATGTGTGTGTGTTTGTAAAAAGGACACGATGTCAGAAGCAATCCAGAAATTCTGCAAGATTGTGTGTGTGTTTGTGTAAAAAGGAAAACAAATCATTAGCCTTCTATAGATTTGCAAGGATGTGTGTGGGTGTGAGTGTAAAAAGGACAGTAAATCAGAAGCCTTCTAGAGATTCTGCAATGTTGGGTATGTGTATGTGTAAAAAGAAGAGGTCAGAAGCCCTCCAGAGATTCTTCAAAGGTGTGAATGTTTGTGAGTGACTGTCAAAAATACATGAATTCAGAAGCCCTCCAGAGATTCGGCAAGGGTGCGTGATAGTGTGTGTGTGTGTGTGTGTTTGTGTGTGTGTGTAAAAAGGACAGTAAATCAGAAGCCTTCTAGAGATTCTGCAATGGTGTGTATGTGTATGTGTAAAAAGGAGATGTCAGAAGCCCTCCAGAGATTCTGCAAGGGTGCGTGTATGTGTGCATGTGTGTGTGTGTAAAAAGGAAAGGAAGTCAGAAGCCCTACGGATATTCTTCAAAGTTTGTGTGTGTGTGAGTGTCTAAAAAGGACACAAAATCAGAAGCCCTCCAGAGATTCTGCAAGTGTCTGTGTGTGTAAAATGGACACAATGTGAGAATACCTCCAGAGATTCTGCAAGGGTGCGTGCATGTTTGCTTGTGTGTGTGTGAGTGTGTAAAATGGATACGAAGTCAGAAGACCTGCAGATATTCTGCAAGAGTGTGAGTGTTTGTGTGTGTGTGTAAAAAGGACACGAAATCAGAAGCCCTCCAGAGATTCTGCAAATGTATGAGTGTGTGTGTGTGTGTGTGTGTGTTTAAAAAGGATATGAAATCAGATGCCCTTCAGAGATTCTGCAAGGGTGCGTGTATGTGTGTGTCTGTGTGTGTGTGTGTAAAAAAGACAGGAAACCAGAAGCGTTTTATAAATTCTGCAGGAGTGTGTGTGTATTATTGATTGTAAAAAGACATAAAATCAGAAACCATCTAGAGATTCTGCAACGGTGATTGTGTGTGTGTGTGTGAGTGTGTGTGTGTAAGAAAGACACGAAGTCAAAAGCCATATAGAGATTCTGCAAGGGTCTGAGTGTGATTGTGTGTGTGTGTGTTTGTAAAAAGGACACGATGTCAGAAGCAATCCAGAAATTCTGCAAGATTGTGTGTGTGTTTGTGTAAAAAGGAAAACAAATCATTAGCCTTCTAGAGATTTGCAAGGATGTGTGTGGGTGTGAGTGTAAAAAGGACAGTAAATCAGAAGCCTTCTAGAGATTCTGCAATGGTGTGTATGTGTATGTGTAAAAAGAAGAGGTCAGAAGCCCTCCAGAGATTCTTCAAAGGTGTGAGTGTTTGTGAGTGACTGTCAAAAATACATGAATTCAGAAGCCCTCCAGAGATTCGTCAAGGGTGCCTGATAGTGTGTGTGTGTTTGTGTGTGTGTGTAAAAAGGGCACGAAATCAGAAGCACTCTAGTGATTCTGCAAGGGTGTGAGTGTTTTTATGTGTGTGACTAAAAAGGACACGAAGTCAGAAGCCCTCTAGAGTTTCTGCAGGGGTATGAGAGTGAGTGTGTTTTTGTGTGTGTGTAAAAAGTACACGAAGTCAGTTGCCTTCCAGAGATACTGCAAGGGTGCGTGTGTGTGTGTGTGTAAAAAGGACACGACATCAGAATCCCGCCTGAGATTCTGCAATGGTTTTCTGTGTGTGTGTGTGCATGTGTGTGTGTGGAAAAAGGACAGTAAACCAGAACCCTTTTGGAGATTCTTCAAGAGTATGTGTGTGTGTGTGTTTGTGCTTGTTAAAAAGACATTAATTCAGAAACCCTCCAGATATTCTGCAACCGTGTGTGTGTATGTGTGTGTGTGTAAAAAGGACACGAATCAGAAGACCTCTAGGGATTCTGCCATGGTGTGTGTGTGTTTTTGTAAAAAGGACACGAAGTCAGAAGCTCTCTAGAGATTCTGCAAGGGTCTGAGTGTGAGTGTGTTTGTAAAAAGGACATGTAGTCAGAAGCCCTACAGAGTTTCTGCAAGTGTATGAGTGTGAGTTTGTGTGTGTGTGTAAAAAGGACACGAAGTCAGAAGACCTCCAGAGATTGTGCAAGGGTGTGTGTGTGTGTGTGTGTGTGTGTAAAAAGGAAAGGAAGTCAGAAGCCCTACGGATATTCTTCAAAGTTTGTGTGTGTGTGAGTGTCTAAAAAGGACACAAAATCAGAAGCCCTCCAGAGATTCTGCAAGTGTCTGTGTGTGTAAAATGGACACAAAGTGAGAATACCTCCAGAGATTCTGCAAGGGTGCGTGCATGTGTGCATGTGTGTGTGTGAGTGTGTAAAATTGATATGAAGTCAGAAGACCTGCAGATATTCTGCAAGAGTGTGAGTGTTTGTGTGTGTGTGTAAAAAGGACACAAAATCAGAAGCCCTCCAGAGATTCTGCAAATGTATGAGTGTGTGTGTGTGTGTGTGTGTGTGTGTGCTTAAAAAGGATATGAAATCAGATGCCCTTCAGAGATTCTGCAAGGGTGCGTGTATGTGTGTGTCTGTGTGTGTGTGTGTAAAAAAGACAGGAAACCAGAAGCATTTTATAAATTCTGCAGAAGTGTGTGTGTGTTATTGCTTGTAAAAAGACATAAAATCAGAAACCATCTAGAGATTCTGCAACGGTGATTGTGTGTGTGTGTGAGTGTGTGTGTGTAAGAAAGACACGAAGTCAAAAGCCATATAGAGATTCTGCAAGGGTCTGAGTGTGATTGTGTGTGTGTGTGTTTGTAAAAAGGACACGATGTCAGAAGCAATCCAGAAATTCTGCAAGATTGTGTGTGTGTTTGTGTAAAAAGGAAAACAAATCATTAGCCTTCTAGAGATTTGCAAGGATGTGTGTGGGTGTGAGTGTAAAAAGGACAGTAAATCAGAAGCCTTCTAGAGATTCTGCAATGGTGTGTATGTGTATGTGTAAAAAGAAGAGGTCAGAAGCCCTCCAGAGATTCTTCAAAGGTGTGAGTGTTTGTGAGTGACTGTCAAAAATACATGAATTCAGAAGCCCTCCAGAGATTTGTCAAGGGTGCCTGATAGTGTGTGTGTGTTTGTGTGTGTGTGTAAAAAGGGCACGAAATCAGAAGCACTCTAGTGATTCTGCAAGGGTGTGAGTGTTTTTATGTGTGTGACTAAAAAGGACACGAAGTCAGAAGCCCTCTAGAGTTTCTGCAGGGGTATGAGAGTGAGTGTGTTTTTGTGTGTGTGTAAAAAGTACACGAAGTCAGTTGCCTTCCAGAGATACTGCAAGGGTGCGTGTGTGTGTGTGTGTGTAAAAAGGACAAGACATCAGAATCCCGCCTGAGATTCTGCAATCGTTTTCTGTCTCTGTGTGTGTGTGTGCATGTGTGTGTGTGGAAAAAGGACAGGAAACCAGAACCCTTTTGGAGATTCTTCAAGAGTGTGTGCGTGTGTGTGTTTGTGCTTGTTAAAAAGACATTAATTCAGAAACCCTCCAGATATTCTGCAACCGTGTGTGTGTATGTGTGTGTGTGTAAAAAGGACACGAATCAGAAGACCTCTAGGGATTCTGCCATGGTGTGTGTGTGTTTTTGTAAAAAGGACACGAAGTCAGAAGCTCTCTAGAGATTCTGCAAGGGTCTGAGTGTGAGTGTGTTTGTAAAAAGGACATGTAGTCAGAAGCCCTACAGAGATTCTGCAAGTGTATGAGTGTGAGTTTGTGTGTGTGTGTGTGTAAAAAGGACACGAAGTCAGAAGACCTCCAGAGATTGTGCAAGGGTGTGTGTGTGTGTGTGTGTGTGTGGAAAAAAGGAAAGGAAGTCAGAAGCCCTACGGATATTCTTCAAAGTTTGTGTGTGTGTGAGTGTCTAAAAAGGACACAAAATCAGAAGCCCTCCAGAGATTCTGCAAGTGTCTGTGTGTGTAAAATGGACACAATGTGAGAATACCTCCAGAGATTCTGCAAGGGTGCGTGCATGTGTACATGTGTGTGTGTGAGTGTGTAAAATTGATACGAAGTCAGAAGACCTGCAGATATTCTGCAAGAGTGTGAGTGTTTGTGTGTGTGTGTAAAAAGGACACGAAATCAGAAGCCCTCCAGAGATTCTGCAAATGTATGAGTGTGTGTGTGTGTGTGTGTGTGTGCTTAAAAAGGATATGAAATCAGATGCCCTTCAGAGATTCTGCAAGGGTGCGTGTATGTGTGTGTCTGTGTGTGTGTGTGTGTGTGTGTGTGTGTAAAAAAGACAGGAAACCAGAAGCATTTTATAAATTCTGCAGGAGTGTGTGTGTGTTATTGCTTGTAAAAAGACATAAAATCAGAAACCATCTAGAGATTCTGCAACGGTGATTGTGTGTGTGTGTGAGTGTGTGTGTGTAAGAAAGACACGAAGTCAAAAGCCATATAGAGATTCTGCAAGGGTCTGAGTGTGATTGTGTGTGTGTGTGTTTGTAAAAAGGACACGATGTCAGAAGCAATCCAGAAATTCTGCAAGATTGTGTGTGTGTTTGTGTAAAAAGGAAAACAAATCATTAGCCTTCTAGAGATTTGCAAGGATGTGTGTGGGTGTGAGTGTAAAAAGGACAGTAAATCAGAAGCCTTCTAGAGATTCTGCAATGGTGTGTATGTGTATGTGTAAAAAGAAGAGGTCAGAAGCCCTCCAGAGATTCTTCAAAGGTGTGAGTGTTTGTGAGTGACTGTCAAAAATACATGAATTCAGAAGCCCTCCAGAGATTCGGCAAGGGTGCGTGATAGTGTGTGTGTGTTGTGTGTGTGTGTAAAAAGGACAGTAAATCAGAAGCCTTCTAGAGATTCTGCAATGGTGTGTATGTGTATGTGTAAAAAGGAGAGGTCAGAAGCCCTCCAGAGATTTTTCAAAGGTGTGAGTGTTTGTGAGTGACTGTCAAAAATACATGAATTCAGAAGCCCTCCAGAGATTCATCAAGGGTGCCTGATAGTGTGTGTGTGTGTGTGTGTGTTTGTGTGTGTGTGTAAAAAGGACAGTAAATCAGACGCCTTCTAGAGATTCTGCAATGGTGTTTATGTGTAGAAAGGAGAGGTCAGAAGCCCTCCAGAGATTCTGCAAGGGTGCGTGTATGTGTGCATGTGTGTGTGCGAGTGTGTAAAAAGGACACGAAGTCAGAAGACCTGCAGATATACTGCAAGGCTGAGTGTGCGTGTGTGTGTAAAAAAGACACGAGGTCAGAAGCCCTCCAGAATTTCTGCAAGAGTGTGCGTGTGTGTGTGTGTAAAAAGCACACAAAGCCAGAAGCCCTCCAGAGATTCTGCAAGTGTATGAGTTTGAGTGTGTGTGTGTGTAAAAAGGGCACGAAATCAGAAGCACTCTAGAGATTCTTCAAGGGTGTGTGTGTGTGTGTGTGTGTAAAAAGAACCAAAAGTTTGAAGCCCTCTAGGGATTCTGCGAGGGTCTGCGTGTGAGTGTGTGTGTGTGTAAAAAGGAAACAAAGTCAGAAGACTTGCAGATATTCTGCAAGGGTGTGTGTGACTGTGTGTGTACAAAAGACACGAGGTCAGAAGCCCTCCAGAGATTCTGCAAGAGTCTGAGTTTGTGTGTGTGTGTGCGTGTGTGTGTATAGAGACACGAAGTCAGAAGCCCTCCATAAATACTGCAAGTGTATGAGTGTGTGTGTGTGTGTGTAAAAAGGACCCGAAGTCAGAAGCACTCTAGAGATTCTGCAAGGGTGTGTGAGTTTGTATGTGTGTGTAAAAAGGACACGAAGTCAGAATCCCTGTACAGTTTCTGCAAGAGTGTGTGTGTGTTTGTGTTTGTAAAAAGAACATTAAGTCAGACACACTCCAGAGATTCAGAAAGGGTGTGTGTGTGTGTGTGTGTGTGCAAAAAGGGCACGAAGTCAGAAGCCCTCTAGAGATTCTGCAAGGGTCTGTGTGTGAGTGTCTGTGTGTTTGTTAAAAGACACAAAGTTAGAAGCCCTCCAGCGATTCCACAAGATTGTTTGTGTGTTTGTGTAAAAAGGAAACCAATTCAGAAGCCTTCTAGAGATTCAGCAAAGTTGTGTATGTGTGTGTCTGTAAAAAGGAGAAGAAGTCAGAAGCTCTCCTGAGATTCTGCAAGGGTATGAGTGTGAATATGTGTGTGTGTTTAAAAAGGACACGATATCAGAAGCCCTCTGGAAATTCTTGAAGTTTGTGTGTGCGTGTGAGTGTAAAGGACACAAAGTCAGAAGCCCTCCAGAGATTAGGAAAGGGTGTGAGTGTGACTAAAAAAACACGAATTCAGAAGATCTCCAGAGATTCTGCAAGGGTGTGTCATAGTGTGTGTGTGTGTGTGTGTGTGTGTGTAAAAAGGACACTAAATCAGAAGCCTTCCAGAGATTCTGCAATTGTGTGTATGAGTATGTGTGTGTGTGTGAAAAGGAGAAGAATCAGAAGCCCTCCAGAGATTCTGCAAGGGTATGAGTGTGAGTATGTGTGTGTGTGTATAAAAATGACACGATGTCAGAAGCCCTCTAGAGATTCTGCAAGGGTGTGTGTGGGTGTGTGTGTAAAGGACACGAAGTCAGAAGCACTCAAGAGATTCTGCAAAGGTATAAGTGTGTGTGTGTGTGTGTGTGTAAATAAAGAACGAAATAAGAAGCCCTCCAGAGATTCTACAAGGGTGTGAGTGTTTGTGTGTGTGTGTGTGTGTGTGTAAAAAGGACACGAAGTCAGAAGACCTCTAGGGATTCTGCCATGGTGTGTGTGTGTTTTTGTAAAAAGGACACGAAGTCAGAAGCCCTCTAGAGATTCAGCAAGGGCCTGAGTGTGAGTGTGTTTGTTAAAAGGACATGTAGTCAGAAGCCCTACAGAGTTTCTGCAAGTGTATGAGTGTGAGTTTGTGTGTGTGTGTGTGTAAAAGGACACGAAGTCAGAAGACCTCCAGAGATTGTGCAAGGGTGTGTGTGTGTGTGAGTGTGTAAAAAGGAAAGGAAGTCAGAACCCCTACGGATATTCTTCAAAGTTTGTGTGTGTGTGAGTGTCTAAAAAGGACACAAAATCAGAAGCCCTCCAGAGATTCTGCAAGTGTCTGTGTGTGTAAAATGGACACAAAGTGAGAATACCTCCAGAGATTCTGCAATGGTGCGTGCATGTGTGCATGTGTGTGTGTGTGAGTGTGTAAAATGGATACGAAGTCAGAAGACCTGCAGTAATCCTGCAAGAGTGTGAGTGTTTGTGTGTGTGTAAAAAGGACATGAAATCAGAAGCCCTCCAGAGATTCTGCAAATGTATGAGTGCGTGTGTGTGTGTGTTTAAAAAGGAAATAAAATCAGACGCCCTTCAGAGATTCTGCAAGGGTGCGTGTATGTGTGTGTGTGTGTGTGTGTGTGTGTAAAAAAGACAGGAAACCAGAAGCCTTTTATAAATTCTGCAGGAGTGTGTGTGTGTTTTTGCTTGTAAAAAGACATTAATTCAGAAACCATCCAGAGATTCTGCAACGGTGATTGTGTGTGTGTGTGTGTGTGTGTGTGTGTGTGTGTGTAAAAAAGACACGAAGTCAAAAGCCCTATAGAGATTCTGCAAGGGTCTGAGTGTGAGTGTGTGTGTGTGTGTTTGTAAAAAGGACACGATGTTAGAAGCAATCCAGAAATTCTGCAAGATTGTGTGTGTGTTTGTGTAAAAAGGAAAACAAATCAGTAGCCTTCTAGAGATTTGCAAGGATGTGTGTGGGTGTGAGTGTAAAGGACACGAAGTCCGAAGCTCTCAAGGGATTTTGCAAGTGAATGAGTGTGTGTCAAAAGGGCACGAAGTCAGAAGCCCACCAGAAATTCTTCAAAGGTGTGAGTGATTGTCAAAAATACATGAATTCAGAAGCCCTCCATAGATTCGGCAAGGGTGCGTGATAGTGTGTGTGTGTGTGTGGCTGTGTGTGTAAAAAGGACAGTAAATCAGAAGCCTTCTAGAGATTCTGCAATGGTGTGTATGTGTATGTGTAAAAAGGAGAGGTCAGAAGCCCTCCAGAGATTCTGCAAGGGTGCGTGTATGTGTGCATGTGTGTGTGCGAGTGTGTAAAAAGGACACGAAGTCAGAAGACCTGCAGATATACTACAAGGCTGAGTGTGCGTTTGTGTGTAAAAAAGACACGAGGTCAGAAGCCCTCCAGAATTTCTGCAAGAGTGTGCATGTGTGTGTGTGTGTGTGTAAAAAGCACACGAAGCCAGAAGCCCTCCAGAGATTCTGCAAGTGTATGAGTTTTAGTGTGTGTGGGTGTGTGTGTAAAAAGGGCACGAAATCAGAAGCACTCTAGAGATTCTGCAAGGGTGTGAGTGTATTTATGTGTGTGACTAAAAAGACACGAAGTCAGAATCCCTCTAGAGTTTCTGCAGGGGTATGAGAGTGAGTGTGTGTTTGTGTGTGTGTAAAAAGTACACGAAGTCAATTGCCTTCCAGAGATACTGCAAGGGTGTGTGTGTGTGTGTGTGTGTGTGTGAGTAAAAAGGACACGACATCAGAATCCCGCTTGGGATTCTGCAATGATTTTCTGTGTGTGTGTGTGTGTGTGTGTGTGTGTGTGTGTGTGTGTAAAAAGGCATGAAATTAGACGCCCTAGAGAGATTCTGCAAGGGTGCGCGTATGTGTGTGTGTGTGTGTGTGTGCATGTGTGTGTGTGGAAAAAGGACAGGAAACCATAAGCCTTTTAGAGATTCTGCAAGTGTGTGTGTGTGTGTGTGTGTTTGTGCTTGTTAAAAGGACATTAATTCAGAAACCCTCCAGTTATTATGTAACCGTTTGTGTGTATTTGTGTGTGTGTGTGTGTGTGTAAAAAGGACACGAAGTCAGAAGACCTCTAGGGATTCTGCCATGGTGTGCGTGTGTTTTTGTAAAAAGGACACGAAGTCAGAAGCTCTCTAGAGATTCTTCAAGGGTCTGAGTGTGAGTGTGTTTGTAAAAAGGACATGTAGTCAGAAGCCCTACAGAGTTTCTGCAAGTGTATGAGTGTGTGTTTGTGTGTGTGTGTGTGTGTGTAAAAGGGACACGAATTCAGAAACTCTCTAGAGATTCTGCAAGGGTCTGAGTGTGTTTGTAAAAAGGACATGTAGTCAGAGGCCCTACAGAGTTTCTGCAAGTGTATGAGTGTGAGTTTGTGTGTGTGTGTGAAAAAGGACACGAAGTCAGAAGTCCTCAAGAGATTGTGCAAGGGTGTGTGTGTGTGTGTGAGTGTGTAAAAAGGAAAGGAAGTCAGAAGCCCTACGGATATTCTTCAAAGTTTGTGTGTGTGTGAGTGTCTAAAAAGGACACAAAATCAGAAGCCTTCCAGAGATTCTGCAAGTGTCTGTGTGTGTAAAATGGACACAAAGTGAAAATACCTCCTGAGATTCTGCAAGGGTGCGTGCATGTGTGCATGTGTATGTGTGTGTGTGTGTAAAAAAGACAGGAAACCAGAAGCCTTTTATAAATTTTGCAGGAGTGTGTGTGTGTTTTTGCTTGTAAAAAGATATTAATTCAGAAACCATCCAGAGATTCTGCAACGGTTATTATGTGTGTGTGTGCGTGTGTGTGTGTGTGTGTGTGTGCAAAAAAGACACGAAGTCAAAAGCCCTATAGAGATTCTGCAAGGGTCTGAGTGTGTGTGTGTGTGTTTGTAAAAAGGACACGATGTCAGAAGCAATCCAGAAATTCTGCAAGATTGTGTGTGTGTTTGTGTAAAAAGGAAAACAAATCAGTAGCCTTCTAGAGATTTGCAAGTATGTGTGTGGGTGTGAGTGTAAACGACTCGAAGTCCGAAGCTCTCAAGGGATTCTGCAAGTGAATGAGTGTGTGTCAAAAGGGCACGAAGCCAGAAGCCCTCCAGAGATTCTTCAAAGGTGTGAGTGTTTGTGAGTGACTGTCAAAAATACATGAATTCAGAAGCCCTCCAGAGATTCGGCAAGGGTGCGTGATAGTGTGTGTGTGTGTGTGTGTGTGTGTGTGTAAAAAGGACAGTAAATCAGAAGCCTTCTAGAGATTCTGCAATGGTGTGTATGTGTATGTGTAAAAAGGAGATGTCAGAAGCCCTCCAGAGATTCTGCAAGGGTGCGTGTATGTGTGCGTGCGAGTGTGTAAAAAGGACACGAAGTCAGAAGACCTGCAGATTTACTGCAAGGCTGAGTGTGCGTGTGTGTGTAAAAAAGACACGAGGTCAGAAGCCCTCCAGAATTTCTGCAAGAGTGTGCATGTGTGTGTGTGTGTGTGTGTAAAAAGGACACGAAGCCAGAAGCCCTCCAGAGATTCTGCAAGTGTATTAGTTTGAGTGTGTGTGTGTGTGTGTGTGTGTGTGTAAAAAGGACACGAAGTCAGAAGACCTCTAGGGATTCTGCCATGGTGTGTGTGTGTTTTTGTAAAAAGGACACGAATTCAGACGCTCTCTAGAGATTCTGCAAGGGTCTGAGTGTGTTTGTAAAAAGGACATGTAGTCAGAAGCCCTACAGAGTTTCTGCAAGTGTATGAGTTTGAGTTTGTGTGTGTGTGTGTGTGTGTGTAAAAAGGTCACGAAGTCAGAAGACTCCAGAGATTGTGCAAGGGTGTGTGTGTGTGTGTGAGTGTATAAAAAGGCAAGGAAGTCAGAAGCCCTAGGGATATTCTTCAAAGTTTTTTTGTGTGTGAGTGTCTAAAAAGGACGCAAAATCAGAAGCCCTCCAGAGATTCTGCAAGTGTCTGTGTGTGTAAAATGGACACAAAGTGAGAATACCTCCAGAGATTCTGCAATGGTGCCTGCATGTGTGCATGTGTGTGTGTGTAAAAAGGAAAGGAAGTCAGAAGCCCTACGGATATTCCTCAAAGTTTGTGTGTGTGTGAGTGTCTAAAAAGGACACAAAATCAGAAGCCCTCCAGAGATTCTGCAAGTGTCTGTGTGTGTAAAATGGACACAATGTGAGAATACCTCCAGAGATTCTGCAAGGGTGCGTGCATGTTTGCTTGTGTGTGTGTGAGTGTGTAAAATGGATACGAAGTCAGAAGACCTGCAGATATTCTGCAAGAGTGTGAGTGTTTGTGTGTGTGTGTAAAAAGGACACGAAATCAGAAGCACTCTAGTGATTCTGCAAGGGTGTGAGTGTTTTTATGTGTGTGACTAAAAAGGACACGAAGTCAGAAGCCCTCTAGAGTTTCTGCAGGGGTATGAGAGTGAGTGTGTTTTTGTGTGTGTGTAAAAAGTACACGAAGTCAGTTGCCTTCCAGAGATACTGCAAGGGTGCGTGTGTGTGTGTGTGTGTAAAAAGGACAAGACATCAGAATCCCGCCTGAGATTCTGCAATGGTTTTCTGTGTGTGTGTGTGTGTGTGTGTGTGTGCATGTGTGTGTGTGGAAAAAGGACAGGAAACCAGAACCCTTTTGGAGATTCTTCAAGAGTGTGTGTGTGTGTGTGTGTTTGTGCTTGTTAAAAAGACATTAATTCAGAAACCATCCAGATATTCTGCAACCGTGTGTGTGTATGTGTGTGTGTGTAAAATGGACACGAATCAGAAGACCTCTAGGGATTCTGCCATGGTGTGTGTGTGTTTTTGTAAAAAGGACACGAAGTCAGAAGCTCTCTAGAGATTCGGCAAGGGTCTGAGTGTGAGTGTGTTTGTAAAAAGGACATGTAGTCAGAAGCCCTACAGAGATTCTGCAAGTGTATGAGTGTGAGTTTGTGTGTGTGTGTGTGTAAAAAGGACACGAAGTCAGAAGACCTCCAGAGATTGTGCAAGGGTGTGTGTGTGTGTGTGTGTGTGTGTGGAAAAAAGGAAAGGAAGTCAGAAGCCCTACGGATATTCTTCAAAGTTTGTGTGTGTGTGAGTGTCTAAAAAGGACACAAAATCAGAAGCCCTCCAGAGATTCTGCAAGTGTCTGTGTGTGTAAAATGGACACAAAGTGAGAATACCTCCAGAGATTCTGCAAGGGTGCGTGCATGTGTACATGTGTGTGTGTGAGTGTGTAAAATTGATACGAAGTCAGAAGACCTGCAGATATTCTGCAAGAGTGTGAGTGTTTGTGTGTGTGTGTAAAAAGGACACGAAATCAGAAGCCCTCCAGAGATTCTGCAAATGTATGAGTGTGTGTGTGTGTGTGTGTGTGCTTAAAAAGGATATGAAATCAGATGCCCTTCAGAGATTCTGCAAGGGTGCGTGTATGTGTGTGTCTGTGTGTGTGTGTGTGTGTGTGTAAAAAAGACAGGAAACCAGAAGCATTTTATAAATTCTGCAGGAGTGTGTGTGTGTTATTGCTTGTAAAAAGACATAAAATCAGAAACCATCTAGAGATTCTGCAACGGTGATTGTGTGTGTGTGTGAGTGTGTGTGTGTAAGAAAGACACGAAGTCAAAAGCCATATAGAGATTCTGCAAGGGTCTGAGTGTGATTGTGTGTGTGTGTGTTTGTAAAAAGGACACGATGTCAGAAGCAATCCAGAAATTCTGCAAGATTGTGTGTGTGTTTGTGTAAAAAGGAAAACAAATCATTAGCCTTCTAGAGATTTGCAAGGATGTGTGTGGGTGTGAGTGTAAAAAGGACAGTAAATCAGAAGCCTTCTAGAGATTCCGCAATGGTGTGTATGTGTATGTGTAAAAAGAAGAGGTCAGAAGCCCTCCAGAGATTCTTCAAAGGTGTGAGTGTTTGTGAGTGACTGTCAAAAATACATGAATTCAGAAGCCCTCCAGAGATTCGGCAAGGGTGCGTGATAGTGTGTGTGTGTGTGTGTTTGTGTGTGTGTATAAAAAGGACAGTAAATCAGAAGCCTTCTAGAGATTCTGCAATGGTGTGTATGTGTATGTGTAAAAAGGAGATGTCAGAAGCCCTCCAGAGATTCTGCAAGGGTGCGTGTATGTGTGCATGTGTGTGTGTGTAAAAAGGAAAGGAAGTCAGAAGCCCTACGGATATTCTTCAAAGTTTGTGTGTGTGTGAGTGTCTAAAAAGGACACAAAATCAGAAGCCCTCCAGAGATTCTGCAAGTGTCTGTGTGTGTAAAATGGACACAATGTGAGAATACCTCCAGAGATACTGCAAGGGTGCGTGCATGTTTGCTTGTGTGTGTGTGAGTGTGTAAAATGGATACGAAGTCAGAAGACCTGCAGATATTCTGCAAGAGTGTGAGTGTTTGTGTGTGTGTGTAAAAAGGACACGAAATCAGAAGCCCTCCAGAGATTCTGCAAATATATGAGTGTGTGTGTGTGTGTGTGTGTTTAAAAAGGATATGAAATCAGATGCCCTTCAGAGATTCTGCAAGGGTGCGTGTATGTGTGTGTCTGTGTGTGTGTGTGTAAAAAAGACAGGAAACCAGAAGCGTTTTATAAATTCTGCAGAAGTGTGTGTGTATTATTGATTGTAAAAAGACATAAAATCAGAAACCATCTAGAGATTCTGCAACGGTGATTGTGTGTGTGTGTGAGTGTGTGTGTGTAAGAAAGACACGAAGTCAAAAGCCCTATAGAGATTCTGCAAGGGTCTGAGTGTGATTGTGTGTGTGTGTGTGTTTGTAAAAAGGACATGATGTCAGATGCAATCCAGAAATTCTGCAAGATTGTGTGTGTTTGTGTAAAAAGGAAAACAAATCAGTAGCCTTCTAGAGATTTGCAAGGATGTGTGTGGGTGTGAGTGTAAAAATGACAGTAAATCAGAAGCCTTCTAGAGATTCTGCAATGGTGTGTATGTGTATGTGTAAAAAGAAGAGGTCAGAAGCCCTCCAGAGATTTTTCAAAGGTGTGAGTGTTTGTGAGTGACTGTCAAAAATACATGAATTCAGAAGCCCTCCAGAGATTCATCAAGGGTGCCTGATAGTGTGTGTGTGTGTGTGTGTGTGTGTTTGTGTGTGTGTAAAAAGGACAGTAAATCAGACGCCTTCTAGAGATTCTGCAATGGTGTTTATGTGTAGAAAGGAGAGGTCAGAAGCCCTCCAGAGATTCTGCAAGGGTGCGTGTATGTGTGCATGTGTGTGTGCGAGTGTGTAAAAAGGACACGAAGTCAGAAGACCTGCAGATATACTGCAAGGCTGAGTGTGCATGTGTGTGTAAAAAAGACACGAGGTCAGAAGCCCTCCAGAATTTCTGCAAGAGTGTGCATGTGTGTGTGTGTAAAAAGCACACGAAGCCAGAAGCCCTCCAGAGATTCTGCAAGTGTATGAGTTTGAGTGTGTGTGGGTGTGTGTGTTAAAAGGGCACGAAATCAGAAGCACTCTAGAGATTCTTCAAGGGTGTGTGTGTGTGTGTGTGTGTAAAAAGAACCAAAAGTTTGAAGCCCTCTAGGGATTCTGCGAGGGTCTGCGTGTGAGTGTGTGTGTGTGTAAAAAGGAAACAAAGTCAGAAGACTTGCAGATATTCTGCAAGTGTGTGTGTGACTGTGTGTGTACAAAAGACACGAGGTCAGAAGCCCTCCAGAGATTCTGCAAGAGTCTGAGTTTGTGTGTGTGTGTGCGTGTGTGTGTATAGAGACACGAAGTCAGAAGCCCTGCATAAATACTGCAAGTGTATGAGTGTGTGTGTGTGTGTGTGTAAAAAGGACCCAAAGTCAGAAGCACTCTAGAGATTCTGCAAGGGTGTGTGAGTTTGTATGTGTGTGTAAAAAGGACACGAAGTCAGAATCCCTGTACAGTTTCTGCAAGAGTGTGTGTGTGTTTGTGTTTGTAAAAAGAACATTAAGTCAGACACACTCCAGAGATTCAGAAAGGGTGTGTGTGTGTGTGTGTGTGTGTGTGTGCAAAAAGGGCACGAAGTCAGAAGCCCTCTAGAGATTCTGCAAGGGTCTGTGTGTGAGTGTCTGTGTGTTTGTTAAAAGACACAAAGTTAGAAGCCCTCCAGCGATTCCACAAGATTGTTTGTGTGTTTGTGTAAAAAGGAAACCAATTCAGAAGCCTTCTAGAGATTCAGCAAAGTTGTGTATGTGTGTGTCTGTAAAAAGGAGAAGAAGTCAGAAGCTCTCCTGAGATTCTGCAAGGGTATGAGTGTGAATATGTGTGTGTGTTTAAAAAGGACACGATATCAGAAGCCCTCTGGAAATTCTTGAAGGTTGTGTGTGCGTGTGAGTGTAAAGGACACAAAGTCAGAAGCCCTCCAGAGATTAGGAAAGGGTGTGAGTGTGACTAAAAAAACACGAATTCAGAAGATCTCCAGAGATTCTGCAAGGGTGTGTCATAGTGTGTGTGTGTGTGTGTGTGTAAAAAGGACACTAAATCAGAAGCCTTCCAGAGATTCTGCAATTGTGTGTATGAGTATGTGTGTGTGTGTGAAAAGGAGAAGAATCAGAAGCCCTCCAGAGATTCTGCAAGGGTATGAGTGTGAGTATGTGTATAAAAATGACACGATGTCAGAAGCCCTCTAGAGATTCTGCAAGGGTGTGTGTGGGTGTGTGTGTAAAGGACACGAAGTCAGAAGCACTCAAGAGATTCTGCAAAGGTATAAGTGTGTGTGTGTGTGTGTGTGTAAATAAAGAACGAAATCAGAAGCCCTCCAGAGATTCTACAAGGGTGTGAGTGTTTGTGTGTGTGTGTGTGTGTGTGTGTGTGTAAAAAGGACACGAAGTCAGAAGACCTCTAGGGATTCTGCCATGGTGTGTGTGTGTTTTTGTAAAAAGGACACGAAGTCAGAAGCTCTCTAGAGATTCAGCAAGGGCCTGAGTGTGAGTGTGTTTGTTAAAAGGACATGTAGTCAGAAGCCCTACAGAGTTTCTGCAAGTGTATGAGTGTGAGTTTGTGTGTGTGTGTGTGTAAAAGGACACGAAGTCAGAAGACCTCCAGAGATTGTGCAAGGGTGTGTGTGTGTGTGAGTGTGTAAAAAGGAAAGGAAGTCAGAAACCCTACGGATATTCTTCAAAGTTTGTGTGTGTGTGTGAGTGTCTAAAAAGGACACAAAATCAGAAGCCCTCCAGAGATACTGCAAGTGTCTGTGTGTGTAAAATGGACACAAAGTGAGAATACCTCCAGAGATTCTGCAAGGGTGCGTGCATGTGTGCATGTGTGTGTGTGTGAGTGTGTAAAATGGATACGAAGTCAGAAGACCTGCAGATATCCTGCAAGAGTGTGAGTGTTTGTGTGTGTGTAAAAAGGACATGAAATCAGAAGCCCTCCAGAGATTCTGCAAATGTATGAGTGCGTGTGTGTGTGTGTTTAAAAAGGAAATAAAAACAGACGCCCTTCAGAGATTCTGCAAGGGTGCGTGTATGTGTGTGTGTGTGTGTGTGTGTGTGTGTAAAAAAGACAGGAAACCAGAAGCCTTTTATAAATTCTGCAGGAGTGTGTGTGTGTTTTTGCTTGTAAAAAGACATTAATTCAGAAACCATCCAGAGATTCTGCAACGGTGATTGTGTGTGTGTGTGTGTGTGTGTGTAAAAAAGACACGAAGTCAAAAGCCCTATAGAGATTCTGCAAGGGTCTGAGTGTGAGTGTGTGTGTGTGTGTTTGTAAAAAAGACACGATGTTAGAAGCAATCCAGAAATTCTGCAAGATTGTGTGTGTGTTTGTGTAAAAAGGAAAACAAATCAGTAGCCTTCTAGAGATTTGCAAGGATGTGTGTGGGTGTGAGTGTAAAGGACACGAAGTCCGAAGCTCTCAAGGGATTTTGCAAGTGAATGAGTGTGTGTCAAAAGGGCACGAAGTCAGAAGCCCACCAGAAATTCTTCAAAGGTGTGAGTGTTTGTGAGTGATTGTCAAAAATACATGAATTCAGAAGCCCTCCATAGATTCGGCAAGGGTGCGTGATAGTGTGTGTGTGTGTGTGGCTGCGTGTGTAAAAAGGACAGTAAATCAGAAGCCTTCTAGAGATTCTGCAATGGTGTGTATGTGTATGTGTAAAAAGGAGAGGTCAGAAGCCCTCCAGAGATTCTGCAAAGGTGCGTGTATGTGTGCATGTGTGTGTGCGAGTGTGTAAAAAGGACACGAAGTCAGAAGACCTGCAGATATACTACAAGGCTGAGTGTGCGTTTGTGTGTAAAAAAGACACGAGGTCAGAAGCCCTCCAGAATTTCTTCAAGAGAGTGTGTGTGTGTGTGTGTGTAAAAAGCACACGAAGCCAGAAGCCCTCCAGAGATTCTGCAAGTGTATGAGTTTTAGTGTGTGTGGGTGTGTGTGTAAAAAGGGCACGAAATCAGAAGCACTCTAGAGATTCTGCAAGGGTGTGAGTGTTTTTATGTGTGTGACTAAAAAGACACGAAGTCAGAATCCCTCTAGAGTTTCTGCAGGGGTATGAGAGTGAGTGTGTGTTTGTGTGTGTGTAAAAAGTACACGAAGTCAATTGCCTTCCAGAGATACTGCAAGGGTGTGTGTGTGTGTGTGTGTGTGTGTGAGTAAAAAGGACACGACATCAGAATCCCGCTTGGGATTCTGCAATGATTTTCTGTGTGTGTGTGTGTGTGTGTGTGTGTGTGTGTGTGTAAAAAGGCATGAAATTAGACGCCCTAGAGAGATTCTGCAAGGGTGCGCGTATGTGTGTGTGTGTGTGTGTGTGCATGTGTGTGTGTGGAAAAAGGACAGGAAACCATAAGCCTTTTAGAGATTCTGCAAGTGTGTGTGTGTGTGTGTGTGTTTGTGCTTGTTAAAAGGACATTAATTCAGAAACCCTCCAGTTATTCTGTAACCGTTTGTGTGTATTTGTGTGTGTGTGTGTGTGTGTGTAAAAAGGACACGAAGTCAGAAGACCTCTAGGGATTCTGCCATGGTGTGCGTGTGTTTTTGTAAAAAGGACACGAAGTCAGAAGCTCTCTAGAGATTCTTCAAGGGTCTGAGTGTGAGTGTGTTTGTAAAAAGGACATGTAGTCAGAAGCCCTACAGAGTTTCTGCAAGTGTATGAGTGTGTGTTTTTGTGTGTGTGTGTGTAAAAGGGACACGAATTCAGAAACTCTCTAGAGATTCTGCAATTGTCTGAGTGTGTTTGTAAAATGGACATGTAGTCAGAGGCCCTACAGAGTTTCTGCAAGTGTATGAGTGTGAGTTTGTGTGTGTGTGTGAAAAAGGACACGAAGTCAGAAGTCCTCAAGAGATTGTGCAAGGGTGTGTGTGTGTGTGTGAGTGTGTAAAAAGGAAAGGAAGTCAGAAGCCCTACGGATATTCTTCAAAGTTTGTGTGTGTGTGAGTGTCTAAAAAGGACACAAAATCAGAAGCCCTCCAGAGATTCTGCAAGTGTCTGTGTGTGTAAAATGGACACAAAGTGAAAATATCTCCTGAGATTCTGCAAGGGTGCGTGCATGTGTGCATGTGTATGTGTGTGTGTGTGTAAAAAAGACAGGAAACCAGAAGCCTTTTATAAATTCTGCAGGAGTGTGTGTGTGTTTTTGCTTGTAAAAAGATATTAATTCAGAAACCATCCAGAGATTCTGCAACGGTTATTATGTGTGTGTGTGCGTGTGTGTGTGTGTGTGTGTGTGTGTGTGTAAAAAAGACACGAAGTCAAAAGCCCTATAGAGATTCTGCAAGGGTCTGAGTGTGTGTGTGTGTGTTTGTAAAAAGGACACGATGTCAGAAGCAATCCAGAAATTCTGCAAGATTGTGTGTGTGTTTGTGTAAAAAGGAAAACAAATCAGTAGCCTTCTAGAGATTTGCAAGTATGTGTGTGGGTGTGAGTGTAAACGACTCGAAGTCCGAAGCTCTCAAGGGATTCTGCAAGTGAATGAGTGTGTGTCAAAAGGGCACGAAGCCAGAAGCCCTCCAGAGATTCTTCAAAGGTGTGAGTGTTTGTGAGTGACTGTCAAAAATACATGAATTCAGAAGCCCTCCAGAGATTCGGCAAGGGTGCGTGATAGTGTGTGTGTGTGTGTGTGTGTGTAAAAAGGACAGTAAATCAGAAGCCTTCTAGAGATTCTGCAATGGTGTGTATGTGTATGTGTAAAAAGGAGAAGTCAGAAGCCCTCCAGAGATTCTGCAAGGGTGCGTGTATGTGTGCATGTGTGCGTGCGAGTGTGTAAAAAGGACACGAAGTCAGAAGACCTGCAGATTTACTGCAAGGCTGAGTGTGCGTGTGTGTGTAAAAAAGACACGAGGTCAGAAGCCCTCCAGAATTTCTGCAAGAGTGTGCATGTGTGTGTGTGTGTGTGTGTAAAAAGGACACGAAGCCAGAAGCCCTCCAGAGATTCTGCAAGTGTATTAGTTTGAGTGTGTGTTTGTGTGTGTGTGTGTAAAAAGGACACGAAGTCAGAAGACCTCTAGGGATTCTGCCATGGTGTGTGTGTGTTTTTGTAAAAAGGACACGAATTCAGACGCTCTCTAGAGATTCTGCAAGGGTCTGAGTGTGTTTGTAAAAAGGACATGTAGTCAGAAGCCCTACAGAGTTTCTGCAAGTGTATGAGTTTGAGTTTGTGTGTGTGTGTGTGTGTGTGTAAAAAGGTCACGAAGTCAGAAGACTCCAGAGATTGTGCAAGGGTGTGTGTGTGTGTGTGAGTGTATAAAAAGGCAAGGAAGTCAGAAGCCCTAGGGATATTCTTCAAAGTTTTTTTGTGTGTGAGTGTCTAAAAAGGACACAAAATCAGAAGCCCTCCAGAGATTCTGCAAGTGTCTGTGTGTGTAAAATGGACACAAAGTGAGAATACCTCCAGAGATTCTGCAAGGGTGTGTGCATGTGTGTGTGTGAGTGGGTAAAATGGATACGAAGTCAGAAGACCTGCAGATATTCTGCAAGGCTGAGTGTGCGTGTGTGTGTAAAAAAGACACGAGGTAAGAAGCCCTCCAGAATTTCTGCAAGAGAGAGAGAGTGTGTGTGTGTGTGTGTAAAAAGGACACGAAGCCAGAAGCCCTCCAGAGATTCTGCAAGTGTATGAGTTTGAGTGTGTGTGGGTGTGTGTGTAAAAAGGGCACGAAATCATAAGCACTCTAGTGATTCTGCAAGTGGGTGAGTGTTTTTATGTGTGTGACTAAAAAGGACACGAAGTCAGAAGCCCTCTAGAGTTTCTGCAGTGGTATGAGAGTGAGTGTGTGTTTGTGTTTGTGTAAAAAGTACACGAAGTCAGTTGTCTTCCAGAGATACTGCAAGGGTGCCTGTGTGTGTGTGTGTAAAAAGGACACGGCATCAGAATCCCGCCTGAGATTCTGCAATGATTTTCTTTGTGTGTGTGTGTGTGTGTGTGTGCATGTGTGTGTGTGGAAAAAGGACAGGAAACCAGAAGCTTTTAGAGATTCTTCAAGAGTGTGTGTGTGTGTGTGTTTGTGCTTGTTAAAAGGACATTAATTCAGAAACCCTCCAGATATTCTGCAACCGTGTGTGTGTATTTGTGTGTGTGTGTGTGTGTGTGTGTGTAAAAAGGACACGAAGTCAGAAGACCTCTAGGGATTCTGCCATGGTGTGTGTGTGTTTTTGTAAAAAGGACACGAATTCAGACGCTCTCTAGAGATTCTGCAAGGGTCTGAGTGTGTTTGTAAAAAGGACATGTAGTCAGAAGCCCTACAGAGTTTCTGCAAGTGTATGAGTTTGAGTTTGTGTGTGTGTGTGTGTGTGTAAAAAGGTCACGAAGTCAGAAGACTCCAGAGATTGTGCAAGGGTGTGTGTGTGTGTGTGAGTGTATAAAAAGGCAAGGAAGTCAGAAGCCCTAGGGATATTCTTCAAAGTTTTTTTGTGTGTGAGTGTCTAAAAAGGACACAAAATCAGAAGCCCTCCAGAGATTCTGCAAGTGTCTGTGTGTGTAAAATGGACACAAAGTGAGAATACCTCCAGAGATTCTGCAAGGGTGTGTGCATGTGTGTGTGTGAGTGGGTAAAATGGATACGAAGTCAGAAGACCTGCAGATATTCTGCAAGGCTGAGTGTGCGTGTGTGTGTAAAAAAGACACGAGGTAAGAAGCCCTCCAGAATTTCTGCAAGAGAGAGAGAGTGTGTGTGTGTGTGTGTAAAAAGGACACGAAGCCAGAAGCCCTCCAGAGATTCTGCAAGTGTATGAGTTTGAGTGTGTGTGGGTGTGTGTGTAAAAAGGGCACGAAATCATAAGCACTCTAGTGATTCTGCAAGTGGGTGAGTGTTTTTATGTGTGTGACTAAAAAGGACACGAAGTCAGAAGCCCTCTAGAGTTTCTGCAGTGGTATGAGAGTGAGTGTGTGTTTGTGTTTGTGTAAAAAGTACACGAAGTCAGTTGTCTTCCAGACATACTGCAAGGGTGCCTGTGTGTGTGTGTGTAAAAAGGACACGGCATCAGAATCCCGCCTGAGATTCTGCAATGATTTTCTTTGTGTGTGTGTGTGTGTGTGCATGTGTGTGTGTGGAAAAAGGACAGGAAACCAGAAGCTTTTAGAGATTCTTCAAGAGTGTGTGTGTGTGTGTTTGTGCTTGTTAAAAGGACATTTATTCAGAAACCCTCCAGATATTCTGCAACCGTGTGTGTGTATTTGTGTGTGTGTGTGTGTGTGTGTAAAAAGGACACGAAGTCAGAAGACCTCTAGGGATTCTGCCATGGTGTGTGTGTGTTTTTGTAAAAAGGACACGAAGTCAGAAGCTATCTAGAGATTCTGCAAGGGTCTGAGTGTGAGTGTGTTTGTAAAAAGGACATGTAGTCAGAAGCCCTACAGAGTTTCTGCAAGTGTATGAGTGTGAGTTTGTGTGTGTGTGTGTGTGTGTAAAAGGGACACGAATTCAGAAGCTCTCTAGAGATTCTGCAAGGGTCTGAGTGTGTTTGTAAAAAGGACATGTAGTCAGAAGCCCTACAGAGTTTCTGCAAGTGTATGAGTGTGAGTTTGTGTGTGTGTGTGTGTGTAAAAAGGACACGAAGTCAGAAGACCTCCAGAGATTGTGCAAGGGTGTGTGTGTGTGTGAGTGTGTAAAAAGGAAAGGAAGTCAGAAGCCCTACGGATATTCTTCAAAATTTGTGTGTGTGTGAGTGTCTAAAAAGGACACAAAATCGGAAGCCCTCTAGAGATTCTGCAAGTGTCTGTGTGTGTAAAATGGACACAAAGTGAGAATACCTCCAGAGATTCTGCAAGGGTGCGTGCATGTGTGCATGTGTGTGTGTGTGTGTAAAATGGATATGAAGTCAGAAGACCTACAGATATTCTGCAAGGCTGAGTGTGCGTGTGTGTGTAAAAAAGACACGAGGTCAGAAGCCCTCCAGAATTTCTGCAAGAGAGAGTGTGTGTGTGTGTGTGTGTGTGTGTGTAAATAGGACACGAAGCCAGAAGCCCTCCAGAGATTCTTCAAGTATATGAATTTGAGAGTGTGTGGGTGTGTGTGTAAAAAGGGCACGAAATCAGAAGCACTCTAGTGATTCTGCAAGGGTGTGAGTGTTTTTATGTGTGTGACTAAAAAGGACACGAAGTCAGAAGCCCTCTAGAGTTTCTGCAAGGGTATGAAAGTGAGTGTGTGTTTGTGTGTGTGTAAAAAGTACACGAAGTCAGTTGCCTTCCAGAGATACTGCAAGGGTGCATGCGTGTGTGTGTGTAAAAAGGACACGACATCAGAATCCCGCCTGGGATTCTGCAATGTTTTTCTGTGTGTGTGTGTGTGCATGTGTGTGTGTGGAAAAAGGACAGGAAACCAGAACCCTTTTGGAGATTCTTCAAGAGTGTGTGTGTGTGTGTGTGTGTGTGTGTGTGTTTGTGCTTGTTAAAAGGACATTAATTCAGAAACCCTCCAGATATTCTGCAACCGTGTGTGTGTATGTGTGTGTGTGTGTGTGTAAAAAGGACACGAAGTCAGAAGACCTCTAGGGATTCTGCCATAATGTGTGTGTGTTTTTGTAAAAAGGACACGAAGTCAGAAGCTCTCTAGAGATTCTGCAAGGGTCTGAGTGTGAGTGTGTTTGTAAAAAGGACATGTAGTCAGAAGCCCTACAGAGTTTCTGCAAGTGTATGAGTGTGAGTTTGTGTGTGTGTGTGTAAAAAGGACACGAAGTCAGAAGACCTCCAGAGATTATGCAAGGGTGTGTGTGTGTGTGAGTGTGTAAAAAGGAAAGGAAGTCAGAAGCCCTACGGATATTCTTCAAAATTTGTGTGTGTGTGAGTGTCTAAAATGGACACAAAATCAGAAGCCCTCCAGAGATTCTGCAAGTGTCTGTGTGTGTAAAATGGACACAAAGTGAGAATACCTCCAGAGATTCTGCAAGGGTGCGTGCATGTGTGCATGTGTGTGTGTGAGTGTGTAAAATGGATACGAAGTCAGAAGACCTGCAGATATTCTGCAAGGCTGAGTGTGCGTGTGTGTGTAAAAAAGACACGAGGTCAGAAGCCCTCCAGAGATTCTGCAAATGTATGAGTGTGTGTGTGTGTGTGTTTAAAAAGGATATGAAATCAGATGCCTTTCAGAGATTCTGCAAGGGTGCCTGTATGTGTGTGTCTGTGTAAAAAAGACAGGAAACCAGAAGCCTTTTATAAATTCTGCAGGAGTGTGTGTGTGTTATTGCTTGTAAAAAGACATAAAATCAGAAACCATCTAGAGATTCTGCAAGTGTCTGAGTGTGAGTGTGTGTGTGTGTGTGTGTGTGTGTAAAAAAGACAGGAAACCAGAAGCCTTTTATAAATTCTGCAGGAGGGTGTTTGTGTTATTTCTTGTAAAAAGACATTAATTCAGAAACCATCCAGAGATTCTGCAACGGTGATTGTGTGTGTGTGTGTGTTTGTGTAAAATAGACACGAAGTCTAAAGCCCTATAGAGATTCTGCAAGGGTCTGAGTGTGATTGTGTGTGTGTGTGTGTTTGTGAAAAGGACACGATGTCAGAAGCAATCCAGAAATTCTGCAAGATTGTGTGTGTGTTTGTGTAAAAAGGAAAACAAATCAGTAGCCTTCTAGAGATTTGCAAGGATGTGTGTGGGTGTGAGTGTAAAAAGGACAGTAAATCAGAAGCCTTCTAGAGATTCTGCAATGGTGTGTATGTGTATGTGTAAAAAGAAGAGGTCAGAAGCCCTCCAGAGATTCTGCAAGGGTGCGTGTATGTGTGCATGCGTGTGTGCGAGTATGTAAAAAGGACACGAAGTCAGAAGACCTGCAGATATACTGCAAGGCTGAGTGTGTAAAAAAGACACGAGGTCAGAAGCCCTCCAGAATTTCTGCAAGAATGTGTGTGTGTGTGTGTGTGTGTGTAAAAAGGACACGAAGCCAGAAGCCCTCCAGAGATTCTGCAAGTGTATGCGTTTGAGTGTGTGTGGGTGTGTGTGTAAAAAGGACACGAAATCAGAAGCACTCTAGAGATTCTGCAAGGGTGTGTGTGTGTGTAAAAAGAACCAAAAGTTTGAAGCCCTCTAGGGATTCTGCGAGGGTCTGCGTGTGAGTGTGTGTGTGTGTGTGTGTGTAAAAAGGAAACAAAGTCAGAAGACTTGCAGATATTCTGCAAGGGTGTGTGTGACTGTGTGTGTACAAAAGACACGAGGTCAGAAGCCCTCCAGAGATTCTGCAAGAGTCTGAGTTTGTGTGTGTGTGTGCGTGTGTGTGTATAGAGACACGAAGTCAGAAGCCCTCCATAAATACTGCAAGTGTATGAGTGTGTGTGTGTGTGTGTGCAAAAAGGACCCGAAGTCAGAAGCACTCTAGAGATTCTGCAAGGGTGTGTGAGTTTGTATGTGTGTGTAAAAAGGACACGAAGACAGAATCCCTGTACAGTTTCTGCAAGAGTGTGTGTGTGTTTGTGTTTGTAAAAAGAACATGAAGTCAGACACCCTCCAGAGATTCAGAAAGGGTGTGTGTGTGTGTGTGTGTGTGTGTAAAAAAGGCACGAAGTCAGAAGCCCTCTAGAGATTCTGCAAGGGTCTGTGTGTGAGTGTCTGTGTGTTTGTTAAAAGACACAAAGTCAGAAGCCCTCCAGCGATTCCACAAGATTGTTTGTGTGTTTGTGTAAAAAGAAAACCAATTCAGAAGCCTTCTACAGATTCAGCAAAGGTGTGTATGTGTGTGTGTCTGTAAAAAGGAGTAGAAGTCAGAAGCTCTCCTGAGATTCTGCAAGGGTATGAGTGTGAATATGTGTATCTGTGTGTGTGTGTGTTTAAAAAGGACACGATATCAGAAGCCCTCTGGAAATTCTTGAAGGTTGTGTGTGCGTGTGAGTGTAAAGGACACAAAGTCAGTAGCCCTCCAGAGATTAGCAAAGGGTGTGAGTGTGACTAAAAAAAACACGAATTCAGAAGATCTCCAGAGATTCTGCAAGGGTGTGTCATAGTGTGTGTGTGTGTGTGTGTGTGTAAAAAGGACACTAAATCAGAAGCCTTCCAGAGATTCTGCAATTGTGTGTATGTGTATGTGTGTGTGTGTGAAAAGGAGAAGAATCAGAAGCCCTCCAGAGATTCTGCAAGGGTATGATTGTGAGTATGTGTGTGTGTGTATAAAAATGACACGATGTCAGAAGCCCTCTAGAGATTCTGCAAGGGTGTGTGTGGGTGTGTGTGTAAAGGACACGAAGTCAGAAGCACTCAAGAGATTCTGCAAAGGTATAAGTGTGAGTGTGTGTGTGTGTAAAAAAAGAACGAAATCAGAAGCCCTCCAGAGATTCTACAAGGGTGTGAGTGTTTGTGTGTGTGTGTGTGTAAAAAGGACACGAAGTCAGAAGCCCTCCAGAGATTCTCCAAGGGTGTGTGTTTGTGTCTGTGTGTGTAAAAATGAAACAAAATCAGAAGCCCTCTAGTGCTTCTGGAAGGGTGTGTGTGTGTGTGTGTCCTAAAAAGCACAAGAAGTCAGAAGTCCTCCAGAGATTCTGTAGGGGCATGAGAGTGTGTGTGTGTGTGTGTGTAAGTAAAACGTACAAATTCAGAAGCCCTCTAGAGATTTTGTAAGTGTTTTTGTGTGTATGTGTGTGTAAAAAGGACATGAAATAAGACGCCCTACAGAGATTCTGCTAGGGTGCGTGTTTGTTTGTGTGTGTAAAAAGGACACAAAACCAGAAGCCTTATAGAGATTCTGTAAGTGTGTGTGTGTGTGTGTGTGTTTGTAAAAAGGACATTAAATCAGAAACCCTCCAGAGATTCTGAAAGTGTGTGTGTGTGTAAAAAGGACACGAAGTCAGAAGCCCTCTAGAGATTCTACCATGGTGTGTGTGTGTGTGTGTTTGTTTGTAAAAAAAGTACACGAATTTAGAAGCCCACTAGAGATTCTTCAAGGGTCTGAGTGTGAGTGTGCTTGTGTGTGTGTGTAAAAAGCCCATGAATTCAGAAGCTCTCCAGAGATTCTGCAAGGGTATGAATGTGAGTATGTGATTGTGTGTGTGTGTGTGTTTGTGTGTATAAAAAGGACACGATGACAGAAGCCCTCAAGAAATTCTGGAATTGTGTGCGAGTGTGAGTGAAAAGGACACGAAGTCAGAAGAACTCCAGAGATTATGCAAGGGTGTGAGTGTTTTTGTGTGTGTGACTAAAAAGGACACGAAGTCAGAAGCCCTCTAAAGTTTCAATAGGGGTATGAGAGTGGGTGTGTGTGTGTGTGTAAAAAGGACACGAAGTCAGAAGAACTCTAGGGATTCTGCCATGGTGTGTGTGTGTTTTTGTAAAAAAGACACGAAGTCAGAAGCTCTCTAGAGATTCTGCAAGGGCCTCAGTGTGAGTGTGTTTGTAAAAAGGTCATGTAGTCAGAAGCCCTATAGATTTTCTGCAAGTGTATGAGTGTGAGTTTGTGTCTGTAAAAAGGACACGAAGTCAGAAGACCTCCAGAGATTGTGCAAGGGTGTGTGTGTGTGTGAGTGTGTAAAAAGGAAAGGAAGTCAGAAGCCCTACGGATATTCTTCAAAGTTTGTGTGTGTGTGAGTGTCTAAAAAGGACACAAAATCAGAAGCCCTCCAGAGATTCTGCAAGTGTCTGTGTGTGTAAAATGGACACAAAGTGAAAATACCTCCTGAGTTTCTCCAAGGGTGCGTGCATGTGTGCATGTGTGTGTGTGTAAAAAAGACAGGAAACCAGAAGCCTTTTATAAATTCTGCAGGAGTGTGTGCGTGTTTTTGCTTGTAAAAAGACATTAATTCAGAAACCATCCAGAGATTCTGCAACGGTGATTGTGGGTGTGCGTGTGTGTGTGTGTAAAAAAGACACGAAGTCAAAAGCCATATAGCGATTCTGAAAGGGTCTGAGTGTGAGTGTGTGTGTTTGTAAAAAGGACACGATGTCAGAAGCAATCCAGAAATTCTGCAAGATTGTGTGTGTGTTTGTGTAAAAAGGAAAACAAATCAGTAGCCTTCCAGAGATTTGCAAGTATGTGTGTGGGTGTGAGTGTAAAGGACACGAAGTCCGAAGCTCTCAAGGGATTCTGCAAGTGAATGAGTGTGTGTCAAAAGGGCACGAAGTCAGAAGCCCTCCAGAGATTCTTCAAAGGTGTGAGTGTTTGTGAGTGAGTGTCAAAAATACATGAATTCAGAAGCCCTCCAGAGATTCGGCAAGGGTGCGTGATAGTGTGTGTGTGTGTGTGTGTGTGTGTGCGTGTGTGTAAAAGGGACAGTAAATCAGAAGCCTTCTAGAGATTCTGCAATGGTGTGTATGTGTAAAAAGGAGAGGTCAGAAGCCCTCCAGAGATTGTGCAAGGGTGCGTGTATGTGTGCATGTGTGTGTGCGAGTGTGTAAAAAGGACACGAAGTCAGAAGACCTGCAGATATACTGCAAGGCTGAGTGTGCGTGTGTGTGTAAAAAAGACACGAGGTCAGAAGCCCTCCAGAATTTCTGCAAGAGTGTGCGTGTGTGTGTGTGTGTGTGTGTGTGTAAAAAGCACACGAAGCCAGAAGCCCTCCAGAGATTCTGCAAGTGTAGGAGTTTGAGTGTGTGTGGTGTGTGTGTAAAAAGGGCACGAAATCAGAGGCACTCTAAAGATTCTGCAAGGGTGTGAGTGCTTTTATGTGTGTGACTAAAAAGGACACGAAGTCAGAAGCCCTCTAGAGTTTCTGCAGGGGTATGAGAATGAGTGTGTGTTTGTGTGTGTGTAAAAAGTACACGAAGTCAGTTGCCTTCCAGTGATACTGCAAGGGTGTGTGTGTGTGTGTGTGTGTGTATAAAAAGGACACGACATCAGAATCCCGCCTGGGATTCTGCAATGGTTTTCTGTGTGTGTGTGTGTGTGTATGTGTGTGTGTGTAAAAAGACATGAAATTAGACGCCCTACAGAGATTCTGCAAGGTTGCGTGTATGTGTGTGTGTGTGTGTGTGTGCATGTGTGTGTGTGGAAAAAGGACAGGAAACCAGAAGCCTTTTAGAGATTCTGCAAGAGTGTGTGTGTGTGTGTTTGTACTTGTTAAAAGGACATTAATTCAGAAACCCTCCAGATATTCTGCAACCGTGTGTGTGTATTTGTGTGTGTGTGTGTGTTTGTAAAAAGGACACGAAGTCAGAAGACCTCTAGGGATTCTGCCATGGTGTGCGTGTGTTTTTGTAAAAAGGACACGAAGTCAGAAGCTCTCTAGAGATTCTGCAAGGGTCTGAGTGTGTTTGTAAAAAGGACATGTACTCAGAAGCCCTACAGAGTTTCTGCAAGTATATGAGTGTGAGTTTGTGTGTGTGTGTGTAAAAAGGACACGAAGTCAGAAGACCTCCAGAGATTGTACAAGGCTGTGTGTGTGTGAGTGTGTAAAAAGGAAAGGAAGTCAGAAGCCCTACGGATATTCTTCAAAGTTTGTTTGTGTGTGAGTGTCTAAAAAGGACACAAAATCAGAAGCCCTCCAGAGTTTCTGCAAGTGTCTGTGTGTGTAAAATGGACAAAAAGTGAGAATACCTCCATAGATTCTGTAAGGGTGCGTGCATGTGTGCATGTGTGTGTGTGTGTGAGGGTGTAAAATGGATATGAAGTCAGAAGACCTGCAGATATTCTGCAAGGCTGAGTGTGCGTGTGTGTGTAAAAAAGACACAAGGTCAGAAGCCCTCCAGAGATTCTTCAAGTATATGAATTTGAGTGTGTGTGGGTGTGTGTGTAAAAAGGGCACGAAATCAGAAGCACTCTAGTGATTCTGCAAGGGTGTGAGTGTTTTTATGTGTGTGATTAAAAAGGACACGAAGTCAGAAGCCTTCTAGAGTTTCTGCAGGGGTATGAGAGTGAGTGTGTGTTTGTGTGTGTGTAAAAAGTACACGGAGTCAGTTGCCTTCCAGAGATACTGCAAGGGTGCGTGTGTGTGTGTGTGTAAAAAGGACAAGTCATCAGAATCCCGCCTGAGATTCTGCAATGGTTTTCTGTGTGTGTGTGTGTGTGTGTGGAAAAAGGACAGGAAACCAGAACCCTTTTGGAGATTCTTCAAGAGTGTGTGTGTGTGTGTTTGTGCTTGTTAAAATGACATTAATTCAGAAACCCTCCAGATATTCTGCAACCGTGTGTGTGTATGTGTGTGTGTGTGTGTGTGTGTGTGTAAAAAGGACACGAAGTCAGAAGACCTCTAGGGATTCTGCCATGGTGTGTGTGTGTTTTTGTAAAAAGGACGCGAAGTCAGAAGCTCTCTAGAGATTCTGCAAGGGTCTGAGTGTGAGTGTGTTTGTAAAAAGGACATGTAGTCAGAAGCCCTACAGAGTTTCTGCAAGTGTATGAGTGTGAGTTTGTGTGTGTGTGTGCGTGTAAAAAGGACACGAAGTCAGAAGACCTCCAGAGATTGTGCAAGGGTGTGTGTGTGTGTGTGTGTGTGTGTAAAAAGGAAAGGAAGTCAGAAGCCCTACGGATATTCTTCAAAGATTGTGTTTGTGTGAGTGTCTAAAAAGGACACAAAATCAGAAGCCCTCCAGAGATTCTGCAAGTGTCTGTGTGTGTAAAATGGACACAAAGTGAGAATACCTCCAGAGATTCTGCAATGGTGCGTGCATGTGTGCATGTGTGTGTGTGTGAGTGTGTAAAATGGATACGAAGTCAGAAGACCTGCAGATATTCTGCAAGAGTGTGAGTGTTTGTGTGTGTGTGTAAAAAGGACACGAAATCAGAAGCCCTCCAGAGATTAAGCTAATGTATGAGTGTGTGTGTATGTGTGTGTTTAAAAAGGATATGAAATCAGATGCCCTTCAGAGATTCTGCAAGGGTGCGTGTATGTGTGTGTCTGTGTGTGTGTGTGTGTAAAAAAGACAGGAAACCAGAAGCCTTTTATAAATTCTGCAGGAGTGTGTGTGTGTTATTGCTTGTAAAAAGACATAAAATCAGAAACCATCTAGAGATTCTGCAACGGTGATTGTGTGTGTGTGTGAGTGTGTGTGTGTAAGAAAGACACGAAGTCAAAAGCCTTATAGAGATTCTGCAAGTGTCTGAGTGTGTGTGTGTGTGTAAAAAAGACAGGAAACCAGAAGCCTTTTATAAATTCTGCAGGAGGATGTGTGTGTTTTTCTTGTAAAAAGACATTAATTCAGAAACCATCCAGAGATTCTGCAACGGTGATTGTGTGTGTGTGTGTGTGTGTGTTTGTGTAAAATATACACGACGTCTAAAGCCTTATAGAGATTCTGCAAGGGTCTGAGTGTGATTGTGTGTGTGTGTGTTTGTAAAAAGGACACGATGTCAGAAGCAACCCAGAAATTCTGCAAGATTGTGTGTGTGTTTGTGTAAAAAGGAAAACAAATTAGTAGCCTTCTAGAGATTTGCAAGGATGTGTGTGGGTGTGAGTGTAAAAAGGACAGTAAATCAGAAGCCTTCCAGAGATTCTGCAATTGTGTGTATGTGTATGTGTGTGTGTGTGAAAAGGAGAAGAATCAGAAGCCCTCCAGAGATTCTGCAAGGGTTTGAGTGTGAGTATGTGTGTGTGTATAAAAATGACACGATGTCAGAAGCCCTCTAGAGATTCTGCAAGGGTGTGTGTGGGTGTGTGTGTAAAGGACACGAAGTCAGAAGCACTCAAGGGATTCTGCAAAGGTATAAGTGTGTGTGTGTGTGTTTGTTTGTAAAAAAAGAACGAAATCAGAAGCCCTCCAGAGATTCTACAAGGGTGTGAGTGTCTTTGTGTGTGTGTAAAAAGGACACGAAGTCCGAAGCCCTCCAGAGATTCTCCAAGGGTTTGTGTTTGTGTCTTGTGTGAAAAAATGAAACAAAATCAGAAGCCCTCTAGTGCTTCTGGAAGGGTGTGTGTGTATGTGTGTGTCCTAAAAAGCACACGAAGTCAGAAGTCCTCCAGAGATTCTGTAGGGGCATGAGAGTGTGTGTGTGTGTGTAAGTAAAACATACAAAGTCAGAAGCCCTCTAGAGATTTTGTAATTTTTTTTGTGTGTATGTGTGTGTATAAAGGACATGAAATAAAAAGCCCTACAGAGATTTTGCAAGGGTGCGTGTTTGTTTGTGTGTGTTAAAAGGACACGAAACCAGAAGCCTTATAGAGATTCTGTAAGTGTGTGTGTGTGTGTGTGTTTGTAAAAAGGACATTAAATCAGAAACCCTCCAGAGATTCTGAAAGTGTGTGTGTGTGTGTAAAAAGGACACGAAGTCAGAAGCCCTCTAGAGATTCTACCATGGTGTGTGTGTGTGTGTGTGTGTTTGTTTGTAAAAAAAGTACACGAATTTAGAAGCCCACTAGAGATTCTTCAAGGGTCTGAGTGTGAGTGTGCTTGTGTGTGTGTGTAAAAAGCCCATGAATTCAGAAGCCCTCCAGAGATTCTGCAAGGGTATGAGTGTGAGTATGTGATTGTGTGTGTGTGTGTTTGTGTGTATAAAAAGGACACGATGACAGAAGCCCTCAAGAGATTCTGGAATTGTGTGCGAGTGTGAGTGAAAAGGACACGAAGTCAGAAGAACTCCAGGGATTATGAAAGGGTGTGAGTGTTTTTGTGTGTGTGACTAAAAAGGACACGAAGTCAGAAGCCCTCTAGAGATTCAGTAGGGGTATGAGAGTGGGTGTGTGTTTGTGTGTGTGTAAAAAGGACACGAAGTCAGAAGACCTCTAGGGATTCTGCCATGGTGTGTGTGTGTTTTTGTAAAAAGGACACGAAGTCAGAAGCTCTCTAGAGATTCTGCAAGGGTCTGAGTGTGAGTGTGTGTGTAAAAAGGACATGTAGTCAGAAGCCCTACAGAGTTTCTGCAAGTGTATGAGTGTGACTTTGTGTGTGTGTGTGTAAAAAGGACACGAAGTCAGAAGACCTCCAGAGATTGTGCAAGGGTGTGTGTGTGTGTGAGTGTGTAAAAAGGAAAGAAAGTCAGAAGCCCTACGGATATTCTTCAAAGTTTGTGTGTGTGTGAGTGTCTAAAAAGGACACAAAATCAGAAGCCCTCCAGAGATACTGCAAGTGTCTGTGTGTGTAAAATTGACACAAAGTGAGAATACCTCCAGAGATTCTGCAAGGGTGCGTGCAAGTGTGCATGTGTGTGTGTGTGAGTGTGTAAAATGGATACGAAGTCAGAAGACCTGCAGATATTCTGCAAGAGTGTGAGTGTTTGTGTGTGTGTGTAAAAAGGACACGAAATCAGAAGCACTCCAGAGATTAAGCTAATGTATGAGTGTGTGTGTATGTGTGTGTTTAAAAAGGATATGAAATCAGATGCCCTTCAGAGATTCTGCAAGGGTGCATGTATGTGTGTGTCTGTGTGTGTGTGTGTGTGTGTGTAAAAAAGACAGGAAACCAGAAGCCTTTTATAAATTCTGCAGGAGTGTGTGTGTGTTATTGCTTGTAAAAAGACATAAAATCAGAAACCATCTAGAGATTCTGCAACGGTGATTGTGTGTGTGTGTGAGTGTGTGTGTGTAAGAAAGACACGAAGTCAAAAGCCCTATAGAGATTCTGCAAGTGTCTGAGTGTGTGTGTGTGTGTAAAAAAGACAGGAAACCAGAAGCATTTTATAAATTCTGCAGGAGGGTGTGTGTGTTATTTCTTGTAAAAAGACATTAATTCAGAAACCATCCAGAGATTCTGCAACGGTAATTGTGTGTGTGTGTGTGTGTGTGTGTGTGTGTGTAAAATAGACACGAAGTCAAAAGCCCTATAGAGATTCTGCAAGGGTCTGAGTGTGATTGTGTGTGTGTGTGTTTGTAAAAAGGACACGATGTCAGAAGCAATCCAGAAATTCTGCAAGATTGTGTGTGTGTTTGTGTAAAAAGGAAAACAAATTAGTAGCCTTCTAGAGATTTTCAAGGATGTGTGTGGGTGTGAGTGTAAAAAGGACAGTAAATCAGAAGCCTTCCAGAGATTCTGCAATTGTGTGTATGTGTATGTGTGTGTGTGTGAAAAGGAGAAGAATCAGAAGCCCTCCAGAGATTCTGCAAGGGTTTGAGTGTGAGTATGTGTGTGTGTATAAAAATGACACGATGTCAGAAGCCCTCTAGAGATTCTGCAAGGGTGTGTGTGGGTGTGTGTGTAAAGGACACGAAGTCAGAAGCACTCAAGGGATTCTGCAAAGGTATAAGTGTGTGTGTGTGTGTGTAAAAAAAGAACGAAATCAGAAGCCCTCCAGAGATTCTACAAGGGTGTGAGTGTTTGTGTGTGTGTGTGTGTGTAAAAAGGACACGAAGTCCGAAGCCCTCCAGAGATTCTCCAAGGGTGTGTGTTTGTTTCTGTGTGTGAAAAAATGAAACAAAATCAGAAGCCCTCTAGTGCTTCTGGAAGGGTGTGTGTGTATGTGTGTGTCCTAAAAAGCACACGAAGTCAGAAGTCCTCCAGAGATACTGTAGGGGTATGAGAGTGTGTGTGTGTGTGTGTAAGTAAAACATACAAAGTCAGAAGCCCTCTAGAGATTTTGTAATTTTTTTGTGTGTATGTGTGTGTACAAAGGACATGAAATAAAACGCCCTACAGAGATTTTGCAAGGGTGCGTGTTTGTTTGTGTGTGTAAAAAGGACACGAAACCAGAAGCCTTATAGAGATTCTGTAAGTGTGTGTGTGTGTGTTTGTAAAAAGGACATTAAATCAGAAACCCTCCAGAGATTCTGAAAGTGTGTGTGTGTGTGTGTGTGTAAAAAGGACACGAAGTCAGAAGCCCTCTAGAGATTCTACCATGGTGTGTGTGTGTGTTTGTTTGTAAAAAAAGTACACGAATTTAAAAGCCCACTAGAGATTCTTCAAGGGTCTGTGTGTGAGTGTGCTTGTGTGTGTGTGTAAAAAGCCCATGAATTCAGAAGCCCTCCAGAGATTCTGCAAGGGTATGAGTGTGAGTATGTGATTGTGTGTGTGTGTATTTGTGTGTATAAAAAGGACACGATGACAGAAGCCCTCAAGAGATTCTGGAATTGTGTGCGAGTGTGAGTGAAAAGGACACGAAGACAAAAGAACTCCAGGGATTATGAAAGGGTGTGAGTGTTTTTGTGTGTGTGACTAAAAAGGACACGAAGTCAGAAGCCCTCTAGAGTTTCAGTAGGGGTATGAGAGTGGGTGTGTGTTTGTGTGTGTGTAAAAAGGACACGAAGTCAGAAGACCTCTAGGGATTCTGCCATGGTGTGTGTGTGTTTTTGTAAAAAGGACACGAAGTCAGAAGCTCTCTAGAGATTCTGCAAGGGTCTGAGTGTGAGTGTGTTTGTAAAAAGGACATGTAGTCAGAAGCCCTACAGAGTTTCTGCAAGTGTATGAGTGTGAGTTTGTGTGTGTGTGTAAAAAGGACACGAAGTCAGAAGACCTCCAGAGATTGTGCAAGGGTGTGTGTGTGTGTGTGTGTGAGTGTGTAAAAAGGAAAGGAAGTCAGAAGCCCTACGGATATTCTTCAAAGTTTGTGTGTGTGCGAGTGTCTAAAAAGGACACAAAATCAGAAGCCCTCCAGAGATACTGCAAGTGTCTGTGTGTGTAAAATGGACACAAAGTGAGAATACCTCCAGAGATTCTGCAAGGGTGCGTGCAAGTGTGCATGTGTGTGTGTGTGAGTGTGTAAAATGGATACGAAGTCAGAAGACCTGCAGATATCCTGCAAGAGTGTGAGTGTTTGTGTGTGTGTAAAAAGTACACGAAATCAGAAGCCCTCCTGATATTCTGCAAATGTATGAGTGCGTGTGTGTGTGTGTTTAAAAAGGAAATAAAATCAGACGCCCTTCAGAGATTCTGCAAGGGTGCGTGTATGTTTGTGTGTGTGTGTGTGTGTGTGTGTAAAAAAGACAGGAAACCAGATGCCTTTTATAAATTCTGCAGGAGTGTGTGTGTGTTTTTGCTTGTAAAAAGACATTAATTCAGAAACCATCCAGAGATTCTGCAACGGTGATTGTGTGTGTGTGTGTGTGTGTGTGTGTAAAAAAGACACGAAGTCAAAAGCCCTATAGAGATTCTGCAAGGGTCTGAGTGTGAGTGTGTGTGTGTGTGTTTGTAAAAAGGACACGATGTTAGAAGCAATCCAGAAATTCTGCAAGATTGTGTGTGTGTTTGTGTAAAAAGGAAAACAAATCAGTAGCCTTCTAGAGATTTGCAAGTATGTGTGTGGGTGTGAGTGTAAAGGACACGAAGTCCGAAGCTCTCAAGGGATTCTGCAAGTGAATGAGTGTGTGTCAAAAGGGCATGAAGTCAGAAGCCCTCCAGAGATTCTTCAAAGGTGTGAGTGTTTGTGAGTGATTGTCAAAAATACATGAATTCAGAAGCCCTCCAGAGATTCGGCAAGGGTGCGTGATAGTGAGTGTGTGTGTGTGTGTGTGTGTGTGTGTAAAAAGGACAGTAAATCAGAAGCCTTCTAGAGATTCTGCAATGGTGTGTATGTGTATGTGTAAAAAGGAGAGGTCAGAAGCCCTCCAGAGATTCTGCAAGGGTGCGCGTATGTGTGCATGTGTGTGTGTGGAAAAAGGAAAGGAAACCAGAACCCTTTTGGAGATTCTTCAAGAGTGTGTGTGTGTGTGTGTGTTTGTGCTTGTTAAAAGGACATTAATTCAGAAACCCTCCAGATATTCTGCAACCGTGTGTGTGTATGTGTGTGTGTGTGTGTGTGTGTATGTGTGTAAAAAGGACACGAAGTCAGAAGACCTCTGGGGATTCTGCCATGGTGTGTGTGTGTTTTTGTAAAAAGGACACGAAGTCAGAAGCTCTCTAGAGATTCTGCAAGGGTCTGAGTGTGAGTGTGTTTGTAAAAAGGACATGTACTCAGAAGCCCTACAGAGTTTCTGCAAGTGTATGAGTGTGAGTTTGTGTGTGTGTGTGTAAAAAGGACACGAAGTCAGAAGACCTCCAGAGATTGTGCAAGGCTGTGTGTGTGTGAGTGTGTAAAAAGGAAAGGAAGTCAGAAGCCCTACGGATATTCTTCAAAGTTTGTGTGTGTGTGAGTGTCTAATAAGGACACAAAATCAGAAGCCCTCCAGAGATTCTGCAAGTGTCTGTGTGTGTAAAATGGACAAAAAGTGAGAATACCTCCAGAGATTCTGCAACAGTGCGTGCATGTGTGCATGTGTGTGTGTGTGAGGGTGTAAAATGGATATGAAGTCAGAACACCTGCAGATATAGTGCAAGGCTGAGTGTGCGTTTGTGTGTAAAAAAGATACGAGGTCAGAAGCCCTCCAGAATTTCTGCAACAGTGTGCGTGTGTGTGTGTGTGTGTGTAAAAAGCACACGAAGCCAGAAGCCCTCTAGAGATTCTGCAAGTGTATGAGTTTTACTGTGTGGGGGTGTGTGTGTAAAAAGGGCACGAAATCAGAAGCACTCTAGAGATTCTGCAAGGGTGTGAGTGTTTTTATGTGTGTGACTAAAAAGACACGAAGTCAGAAGCCCTCTAGAGTTTCTGCAGGTGTATGAGAGTGAGTGTGTGTTTATGTGTGTGTAAAAAGTACACGAAGTTAGTTGCCTTCCGGAGATACTGCAAGGGTGTGTGTGTGTGTGTGTGTGTGTTTGTGTGTAAAAAGGACACGACATCAGAATCCCCCCTGGGATTCTGCAATGGTTTTCTGTGTGTGTGTGTGTGTGTGTGTGTGTGTGTAAAAAGGCATGAAATTAGACGCCCTAGAGAGATTCTGCAAGGGTGCGCGTATGTGTGTGTGTGTGCATGTGTGTGTGTGGAAAAAGGACAGGAAACCAGAAGCCTTTTAGAGATTCTTCAAGAGTGTGTGTGTGTGTGTGTGTGTTTGTGCTTGTTAAAAGGACATTAATTCAGACACCCTCCAGATATTCTGCAACCGTGTGTGTGTATTTGGTGTGTGTGTGTGTGTGTGTGTGTGTAAAAAGGACACGAAGTCAGAAGACCTCTAGGGATTCTGCCATGGTGTGCGTGTGTTTTTGTAAAAAGGACACGAAGTCAGAAGCTTCCTAGAGATTCTGCAAGGGTCTGAGTGTGAGTGTGTTTGTAAAAAGGACATGTAGTCAGAAGCCCTACAGAGTTTCTGCAAGTGTATGAGTGTGAGTTTGTGTGTGTGTGTGTGTAAAAGGGACACGAATTCAGAAGCTCTCTAGAGATTCTGCAAGTGTCTGAGTGTGTTTGTAAAAAGGACATGTAGTCAGAGGCCCTACAGAGTTTCTGCAAGTGTATGAGTGTGAGTTTGTGTGTGTGTGTGAAAAAGGACACGAAGTCAGAAGACCTCCAGAGATTGTGCAAGGGTGTGTGTGTGTGTGTGTGTGTGTGAGTGTGTAAAAAGGAAAGGAAGTCAGAAGCCCTACGGATATTCTTCAAAGTTTGTGTGTGTGTGAGTGTCTAAAAAGGACACAAAATCAGAAGCCCTCCAGAGATTCTGCAAGTGTCTGTGTGTGTAAAATGGACACAAAGTGAAAATACCTCCTGAGATTCTGCAAGGGTGCGTGCATGTGTGCATGTGTGTGTGTGTGTGTGTGTGTGTGTGTGTAAAAAAGACAGGAAACCAGAAGCCTTTTATAAATTCTGCAGGAGTGTGTGTGTGTTTTTGCTTGTAAAAAGACATTAATTCAGAAACCATCCAGAGATTCTACAACGGTGATTGTGTGTGTGTGTGAGTGTGTGTGTGTAAGAAAGACACGAAGTCAAAAGCCCTATAGAGATTCGGCAAGGGTGCGTGATAGTGTGTGTGTGTGTGTGTGTGTGTGTAAAAAGAACAGTAAATCAGAAGCCTTCTAGAGATTCTGCAATGGTGTGTATGTGTATGTATAAAAAGGAGAAGTCAGAAGCCCTCCAGAGATTCTGCAAGGGTGCGTGTATGTGTGCATGTGTGTGTGCGAGTGTGTAAAAAGGACACGAAGTCAGAAGACCTGCAGATTTACTGCAAGGCTGAGTGTGCGTGTGTGTGTAAAAAAGACACGAGGTCAGAAGCCCTCCAGAATTTCTGCAAGAGTGTGCATGTGTGTGTGTGTGTAAAAAGGACACGAAGCCAGAAGCCCTCCAGAGATTCTGCAAGTGTATTAGTTTGAGTGTGTGTGGGTGTGTGTGTAAAAAGGGCACGAAATCAGAAGCACTCTAGATATTCTGCAAGGGTGTGAGTGTTTTTATGTGTATGACTAAAAAGGACACGAAGTCAGAAGCCCTCTAGAGTTTCTGCAGGGGTATGAGAGTGAGTGTGTGTTTGTGTGTGTGTAAAAAGTACACGAAGTCAGTTGCCTTCCAGAGATACTGCAAGGGTGTGTGTGTGTGTGTGTAAAAAGAACGCGACATAAGAATCCTGCCTGGGATTCTGCAATGGTTTTCTGTCCGTGTGTGTGTGTGTGTGTGTGTGTGTGTGTGTGTGGAAAAAGGACAGGAAACCAGAAGCCTTTTAGAGATTCTGCAAGAGAGTGTGTGTGTGTGTGTGCTTTTTAAAAGGACATGAATTCAGAAACCCTCCAGATATTCTGCAACCGTGTGTGTGTATTTGTGTGTGTGTAAAAAGGAAACGAAGTCAGAAGACCTCTACGGATTCTGCCATGGTGTGCGTATGTTTTTGTAAAAAGGACACGAAGTCAGAAGCTTCCTAGAGATTCTGCAAGGGTCTGAGTGTGAGTGTGTTTGTAAAAAGGATATGTAGTCAGAAGCCCGACAGAGTTTCTGCAAGTGTATGAGTGTGAGTTTGTGTGTGTGTGTGTAAAAAGGACACGAATTCAAAAGCTCTCTAGAGATTCTGCAAGGGTCTGAGGGTGTTTGTAAAAAGGACATGTAGTCAGAAGCCCTACAGAGTTTCTGCAAGTGTATCAGTTTGAGTTTGTGTGTGTGTGTGTGTAAAAAGGTCATGAAGTCAGAAGACTCCAGAGATTGTGCAAGGGTGTGTGTGTTTGTGTGAGTGTGTAAAAAGGCAAGGAAGTCAGAAGCCCTATGGATATTCTTCAAAGTTTTTGTGTGTGTGAGTGTCTAAAAAGGACACAAAATCAGAAGCCCTCTAGAGATTCTGCAAGTCTCTGTGTGTGTAAAATGGACACAAACTGAGAATACCTCCAGAGATTCTGCAAGGGTGTGTGCATGTGTGCATGTGTTTGTGTGAGTGGGTAAAATGGATACGAAGTCAGAAGACCTGCAGATATTCTACAAGGCTGAGTGTGCGTGTGTGTGTAATAAAGACACGAGGTTAGAAGCCCTCCAGAATTTTGCAAAAGAGAGTGTGTGTGTGTGTGTGTGTGTGTGTAAAAAGGACACGAAGCCAAAAGCCCTCCAGAGATTCTGCAAGTGTATGAGTTTGCGTGTGTGTGGGTGTGTGTGTAAAAAGGGCACGAAATCAAAAGCACTCTAGTGATTCTGCAAAGGTGTGAGTGTTTTTATGTGTGTGACTAAAAAGGACACGAAGTCAGAAGCCCTCTAGAGTTTCTGCAGGGGTATGAGAGTGAGTGTGTGTTTGTGTGTAAAAAGTACACGAAGTCAGTTGCCTTCCAGAGATACTGCAAGGGTGCCTGTGTGTGTGTGTGTAAAAAGGACACGATATCAGAATCCCGCCTGATATTCTGCAATGATTTTCTTTGTGTGTGTGTGTGTAAAAAGACATGAAATTAGACGCCCTACAGAGATTCTGCAAAGGCTCGTGTATGTGTGTGTGTGGAAAAAGGACAGGAAATCAGAAGCCTTTTGGAGATTCTTCAAGAGTGTGTGTGTGTGTGTGTGTGTTTGTGCTTGTTAAAATGACATTAATTCAGAAAACCTCCAGATATTCTGCAACCGTGTGTGTGTATGTGTGTGTATGTGTGTGTGTGTGTGTGTGTGTAAAAAGAACACGAAGTCAGAAGACCTCTAGGGATTCTGCCATGGTGTGTGTGTGTTTTTGTAAAAAGGACACGAAGTCAGAAGCTCTCTAGAGATTCTGCAAGGGCCTGAGTGTGAGTGTGTTTGTAAAAAGGACATGTAGTCAGAAGCCCTACAGAGTTTCTGCAAGTGTATGAGTGTGAGTTTGTGTGTGTGTGTAAAAAGGAAAGGAAGTCAGAAGCCCTACGGATATTCTTCAAAGTTTGTGTGTGTGAGTGTCTAAAAAGGACACAAAATCAGAAGCCCTCCAGAGATTCTGCAAGTGTCTGTGTGTGTAAAATGGACACAAAGTGAGAATACCTCCAGAGATTCTGCAAGGTGCGTGCATGTGTGCATGTGTGTGTGTGAGTGTGTAAAATTGATACGAAGTCAGAAGACCTGCAGATATTCTGCAAGAGTGTGAGTGTTTGTGTGTGTGTGTAAAAAGGACACGAAATCAGTAGCCCTCCAGACATTCTGCAAATGTATGAGTGTGTGTGTGTGTGTTTAAAAAGGATATGAAATCAGATGCCCTACAGATATTCTGCAAGGGTGCGTGTATGTGTGGGTCTGTGTGTGTGTGTGTGTAAAAAAGACAGGAAACCAGAAGCCTTTTATAAATTCTGCAGGAGTGTGTGTGTGTTATTGCTTGTAAAAAGACATTAATTCAGAAACCATCCAGATATTCTGCAATGGTGATTGTGTGTGTGTTTGTGTAAAATAGACACGAAGTCTAAAGCCCTATAGAGATTCTGCAAGGGTCTGAGTGTGATTGTGTGTGTGTGTGTTTGTAAAAAGGACACGATGTCAGAAGCAATCCAGAAATTCTGCAAGATTGTGCGTGTGTTTGTATAAAAAGGAAAACAAATCAGTAGTCTTCTAGAGATTTGCAAGGATGTGTGTGGGTGTGAGTGTAAAAAGGACAGTAAATCAGAAGCCTTCTAGAGATTCTGCAATGGTGTGTATGTGTATGTGTAAAAAGGAGAGGTCAGAAGCCCTCCAGAGATTCTGCAAGGGTGCGTGTATGTGTGCATGTGTGTGTGCGAGTGTGTAAAAAGGACACGAAGTCAGAAGACCTGCAGATATACTGCAAGGCTGAGTGTGCGTGTGTGTGTAAAAAAGACACGAGGTCAGAAGCCCTCCAGAATTTCTGCAAGAGTGTGCGTGTGTGTGTGTGTAAAAAGGACAAGAAGCCAGAAGCCCTCCAGAGATTCTGCAAGTGTATGGGTTTGAGTGTGTGTGGGTGTGTGTGTAAAAAGGGCACGAAATCAGAAGCACTCTAGAGATTCTGCAAGGGTGTGTGTGTGTGTGTAAAAAGAACCAAAAGTTTGAAGGCCTCTAGGGATTCTGCGAGGGTCTGCGTGTGAGTGTGTGTTTGTGTAAAAAGGAAACAAAGTCAGAAGACTTGCAGATATTCTGCAAGGGTGTGTGTGACTGTGTGTGTACAAAAGACACGAGGTCAGAAGCCCTCCAGAGATTCTGCAAGAGTCTGAGTTTGTGTGTGTGTGTGCGTGTGTGTGTATAGAGACACGAAGTCAGAAGCCCTCCATAAATACTGCAAGTGCATGAGTGTGTGTGTGTGTGTGTGTGTGTGTAAAAAGAACCCGAAGTCAGAAGCACTCTAGAGATTCTGCAAGGGTGTGTGAGTTTGTATGTGTGTGTAAAAAGGACACGAAGTCAGAATCCCTGTACAGTTTCTGCAAGAGTGTGTGTGTGTTTGTGTTTGTAAAAAGAACATTAAGTCAGACACCCTCCAGAGATTCAGAAAGGGTGTGTGTGTGTGTGTAAAAAGGGCACGAAGTCAGAAGCCCTCTAGAGATTCTGCAAGGGTCTGTGTGTGAGTGTCTGTGTGTTTGTTAAAAGACACAAAGTCAGAAGCCCTCCAGCGATTCCACAAGATTGTTTGTGTGTTTGTGTAAAAAGGAAACCAATTCAGAAGCCTTCTAGAGATTCAGCAAAGGTGTGTATGTGTGTGTGTCTGTAAAAAGGAGAAGAAGTCAGAAGCTCTCCTGAGATTCTGCAAGGGTATGAGTGTGAATATGTGTGTCTGTGTGTGTGTGTGTGTTTAAAAAGGACACGATATCAGAAGCCCTCTGGAAATTCTTGAAGGTTGTGTGTGCTTGTGAGTGTAAAGGACACAAAGTGAGAAGCCCTCCAGAGATTAGCAAAGGGTGTGAGTGTGACTAAAAAAACACGAATTCAGAAGATCTCCAGAGATTCTGCAAGGGTGTGTCATAGTGTGTGTGTGTGTGTGTGTGTGTAAAAAGGACACTAAATCAGAAGCCTTCCAGAGATTCTGCAATTGTGTGTATGTGTATGTGTGTGTGTGTGAAAAGGAGAAGAATCAGAAGCCCTCCAGAGATTCTGCAAGGGTATGAGTGTGAGTATGTGTGTGTGTGTGTATAAAAATGACCCGATGTCAGAAGCCCTCTAGAGATTCTGCAAGGGTGTGTGTGGGTGTGTGTGTAAAGGACACGAAGTCAGAAGCACTCAAGGGATTCTGCAAAGATATAAGTGTGTGTGTAAAAAGAACGAAATCAGAAGCCCTCCAGAGATTCTACAAGGGTGTGAGTGTTTGTGTGTGTGTGTGTAAAAAGGACACGAAGTCAGAAGCCCTCCAGAGATTCTCCAAGGGTGTGTGTTTGTGTCTGTGTGTGTTAAAAATGAAACAAAATCAGAAGCCCTCTAGTGCTTCTGGAAGGGAGTGTGTGTGTGTGTGTCCTAAAAAGCACACGAAGTCAGAAGTCCTCCAGAGATTCTGTAGGGGCATGAGAGTGTGTGTGTGTGTGTGTGTGTGTGTGAGTGTAAGTAAAACGTACAAAGTCAGAAGCCCTCTAGAGATTTTGCAAGTGTTTTTGTGTGTATGTGTTTGTAAAAAGGACATGAAATAAGACGCCCTACAGAGATTCTGCAAGGGTGCGTGTTTGTTTGTGTGTGTAAAAAGGACACGAAACCAGAAGCCTTATAGAGATTCTGTAAGTGTGTGTGTGTGTGTGTGTGTGTTTGTGTTTGTAAAAAGGACATTAAATCAGAAACCCTCCAGAGATTCTGAAAGTGTGTGTGTGTGTGTAAAAAGGACACGAAGTCAGAAGCCCTCTAGAGATTCTACCATGGTGTGTGTGTGTGTGTGTGTTTGTTTGTAAAAAAAGTACATGAATTTAGAAGCCCACTAGAGATTCTTCAAGGGTCTGAGTGTGAGTGTGCTTGTGTGTGTGTGTAAAAAGCCCATGCATTCAGAAGCCCTCCAGAGATTCTGCAAGGGTATGAGTGTGAGTATATGATTGTGTGAGTGTGTGTGTGTGTATGTTTGTGTGTATAAAAAGGACACGATGACAGAAGCCCTCAAGAGATTCTGGAATTGTGTGCGAGTGTGAGTGAACAGGACACGAAGTCAGAAGAACTCCAGGGATTATGAAAGGGTGTGAGTGTTTTTGTGTGTTTGACTAAAAAGACACGAAGTCAGAAGCCCTCTAGAGTTTCAGTAGGGGTATGAGAGTGGGTGTGTGTTTGTGTGTGTGTAAAAAGGACACGAAGTCAGAAGACCTCTAGGGATTCTACCATGGTGTGTGTGTGTGTGTGTGTGTGTTTGTTTGTAAAAAAAGTACACGAATTTAGAAGCCCACTAGAGATTCTTCAAGGTTCTGAGTGTGAGTGTGCTTGTGTGTGTGTGTAAAAAGCCCATGAATTCAGAAGCCCTCCAGAGATTCTGCAAGGGTATGAGTGTGAGTATGTGATTGTGTGTGTGTGTGTGTGTTTGTGTGTATAAAAAGGAAACGATGACAGAAGGCCTCAAGAGATTCTGGAATTGTGTGCGAGTGTGAGTGAAAAGGACACGAAATCAGAAGAACTCCAGGGATTATGCAAGGGTGTGAGTGTTTTTGTGTGTGTGACTAAAAAGGACATGAAGTCAGAAGCCCTCTAGAGTTTCAATAGGGGTATGAGAGTGGGTGTGTGTTTGTGTGTGTGTAAAAAGGACACGAAGTCAGAAGACCTCTAGGGATTCTGCCATGGTGTGTGTGTGTTTTTGTAAAAAGACACGAAGTCAGAAGCTCTCTAGAGATCTCTGCAAGGGCCTGAGTGTGAGTGTGTTTGTAAAAAGGACATGTAGTCAGAAGCCCTACAGAGTTTCTGCAAGTGTATGAGTGTGAGTTTGTGTGTGTGTGTGTAAAAAGGACACGAAGTCAGAAGAACTCCAGAGATTGTGCAAGGGTGTGTGTGTGAGTGTGTAAAAAGGAAAGGAAGTCAGAAGCCCTAGGGATATTCTTCAAAGTTTCTGTGTGTGTGAGTGTCTAAAAAGGACACAAAATCAGAAGCCCTCCAGAGATTCTGCAAGTGTCTGTGTATGTAAAATGGACACAAAGTGAGAATACCTCCAGAGATTCTGCAAGGGTGCGTGCATGTGTGTGTGTGTGAGTGTGTAAAATGGATACGAAGTCAGAAGACCTGCAAATATTCTGCAAGAGTGTGAGTGTTTGTGTGTGTGTAAAAAGGACACGAAATCAGAAGCCCTCCAGAGATTCTGCAAATGTATGAGTGCGTGTGTGTGTGTGTTTAAAAAGGAAATAAAATCAGACGCCCTTCAGAGATTCTGCAAGGGTGCGTGTATGTGTGTGTGTGTGTGTGTGTGTGTGTGTGTGTGTGTAAAAAAGACAGGAAACCAGAAGCCTTTTATAAATTCTGCAGGAGTGTGTGTGTGTTTTTGCTTGTAAAAAGACATTAATTCAGAAACCATCCAGAGATTCTGCAACGGTGATTGTGTGTGTGTGTGTGTGTGTGTGTGTGTGTGTGTGTGTGTGTAAAAAAGACACGAAGTCAAAAGCCCTATAGAGATTCTGCAAGGGTCTGAGTGTGAGTGTGTGTGTGTGTGTTTGTAAAAAGGATACGATGTCAGAAGCAATCCAGAAATTCTGCAAGATTGTGTGTGTGTTTGTGCAAAAAGGAAAACAAATCAGTAGCCTTCTAGAGATTTGCAATTATGTGTGTGGGTGTGAGTGTAAAGGACACGAAGTCCGAAGTTCTCAAGGGATTCTGCAAGTGAATGAGTGTGTGTCAAAAGGGCACGAAGTCAGAAGCCCTCCAGAGATTCTTCAAAGGTGTGAGTGTTTGTGAGTGACTGTCAAAAATACATGAATTCAGAAGCCCTCCATAGATTCGGTAAGGGTGTGTGATAGTGTGTGTGTGTGTGTGTGTGTGTAAAAAGGACAGTAAATCAGAAGCCTTCTAGAGATTCTGCAATGGTGTGTATGTGTATGTGTAAAAAGGAGAGGTCAGAAGCCCTCCAGAGATTCTGCAAGGGTGCGGGTATGTGTGCATGTGTGTGTGCGAGTGTGTAAAAAGGACACGAAATCAGAAGACCTGCAGATATAGTGCAAGGCTGAGTGTGTGTTTGTGTGTAAAAAAGACACGAGGTCAGAAGCCCTCCAGAATTTCTGCAAGAGTGTGCGTGTGTGTGTGTGTGTGTAAAAAGCACACGAAGCCAGAAGCCCTCTAGAGATTCTGCAAGTGTATGAGTTTGAGTGTGTGTGGGTGTGTGTGTAAAAAGGGCACGAAATCAGAAGCACTCTAAGATTCTGCAAGGGTGTGAGTGTTTTTATGTGTGTGACTAAAAAGACACGAAGTCAGAAGTCCTCTAGAGTTTCTGCAGGGGTATGAGAGTGAGTGTGTGTTTGTGTGTGTGTAAAAAGTACACGAAGTCAGTTTCCTTCCAGAGATACTGCAAGGGTGTGTGTGTGTGTGTGTGTGTGTGTGTAAAAAGGACACGACATCAGAATCCCGCTTGGGATTTTGCAATGGTTTTCTGTGTGTGTGTGTGTGTAAAAAGACATGAAATTAGACGCCCTAGAGAGATTCTGCAAGGGTGCGCGTATGTGTGTGTGTGTGTGTGTGTGTGCATGTGTGTGTGTGGAAAAAGTACAGGAACCAGAAGCCTTTTAGAGATTCTTCAAGAGTGTGTGTGCGTTTGTGTGTTTGTGCTTGTTAAAAGGACATTAATTCAGAAACCCTCCAGATATTCTGCAACCGTGTGTGTGTATTTGTGTGTGTGTGTGTGTGTGTGTGTAAAAAGGACACGAAGTCAGAAGACTTCTAGGGATTCTGCCATGGTGTGCGTGTGTTTTTGTAAAAAGGACACGAAGTCCGAAGCTCTCTAGAGATTCTGCAAGGGTCTGAGTGTGAGTGTGTTTGTAAAAAGGACATGTAGTCAGAAGCCCTACAGTTTCTGCAAGTGTATGAGTGTGAGTTTGTGTGTGTGTGTGTAAAAGGGACACGAATTCAGAAGCTCTCTAGAGATTCTGCAAGGGTCTGAGTGTGTTTGTAAAAAGGACATGTAGTCAGAGGCCCTACAGAGTTTCTGCAAGTGTATGAGTGTGAGTTTGTGTGTGTGTGTGAAAAAGGAGACGAAGTCAGAAGTCCTCAAGAGAATGTGCAAGGGTGTGTGTGTGTGTGAGTGTGTAAAAAGGAAAGGAAGTCAGAAGCCCTACGGATATTCTTCAAAGTTTGTGTGTGTGTGAGTGTATAAAAAGGACACAAAATCAGAAGCCCTCCAGAGATTCTGTAAGTGTCTGTGTGTGTAAAATGGATAAAAAGTGAGAATACCTCCAGAGATTCTGCAAGGGTGCGTGCATGTGTGTGTGTGTGAGGGTGTAAAATGGATATGAAGTCAGAAGACCTGCAGATATTCTGCAAGGCTGAGTGTGCGTGTGTGTGTAAAAAAGACACGAGGTCAGAAGCCCTCCAGAATTTCTGCAAGAGAGAGAGAGAGAGAGTGTGTGTGTGTGTGTGTGTGTGTGTGTAAAAAGGACACGAAGCCAGAAGCCCTCCAGAGATTCTTCAAGTATATGAATTTGAGTGTGTGTGGGTGTGTGTGTAAAAAGGGCACGAAATCAGAAGCACTCTAGTGATTCTGCAAGGGTGTGAGTGTTTTTATGTGTGTGACTAAAAAGGACACGAAGTCAGAAGCCCTCTAGAGTTTCTGCAGGGGTATGAGAGTGAGTGTGTGTTTGTGTGTGTGTAAAAAGTACACGGAGTCAGTTGCCTTCCAGAGATACTGCAAGGGTGTGTGTGTGTGTGTGTGTGTATAAAGGACACGACATCAGAATCCCGCCTGAGATTCTGCAATGGTTTTCTGTGTGTGTGTGTGTGTGTGTGCATGTGTGTGTGTGTGGAAAAAGGACAGGAAACCAGAACCCTTTTGGAGATTCTTCAAGAGTGTGTGTGTGTGTGTGTGTGTTTGTGCTTGTTAAAATGACATTAATTCAGAAACCCTCCAGATATTCTGCAACCGTGTGTGTGTATGTGTGTGTGTGTGTGTAAAAAGGACACGAAGTCAGAAGACCTCCAGGGATTCTGCCATGGTGTGTGTGTGTTTTTGTAAAAAGGACACAAAGTCAGAAGTTCTCTAGAGATTCTGCAAGGGTCTGAGTGTGAGTGTGTTTGGAAAAAGGACATGTAGTCAGAAGCCCTACAGAGTTTCTGCAAGTGTATGAGTGTGAGTTTGTGTGTGTGTGTGTAAAAAGGACACGAAATTAGAAGAACTCCAGAGATTGTGCAAGGGTGTGTGTGTGTGTGTGTGTGTGTGTGTGTGTAAAAAGGAAAGGAAGTCAGAAGCCCTACGGATATCCTTCAAAGTTTGTGTGTGTGTGAGTGTCTAAAAAGGACACAAAATCAGAAGCCCTCCAGAGATTCTGCAAGTGTCTGTGTGTGTAAAATGGACACAAAGTGAGAATACCTCCATAGATTCTGCAAGGGTGCGTGCATGTGTGCATGTGTATGTGTGAGTGTGTAAAATGGATACGAAATCAGAAGACCTGCAGATATTCTGCAAGAGTGTGAGTGTTTGTGTGTGTGTGTAAAAAGGACACGAAATCAGAAGCCCTCCAGAGATTCTGCAAATGTTTGAGTGTGTGTGTGTGTGTGTGTGTGTGTTTAAAAAGGATATGAAATCAGATGCCCTTCAGAGATTCTGCAAGGGTGCGTGTATGTGTGTGTGTGTGTGTGTGTGTGTGTGTAAAAAAGACAGGAAACCAGAAGCCTTTTATAAATTCTGCAGGAGTGTGTGTGTGTTTTTGCTTGTAAAAAGACATTAATTCAGAAACCATCCAGAGATTCTGAAACGGTGATTGTGTGTGTGTGTGTGAGTGTGTGTGTGTAAGAAAGACACGAATTTTAAAGCCCTATAGAGATTCTGCAAGGGTCTGAGTGTGAGTGTGTGTGTGTGTGTGTGTGTGTGTAAAAAAGACAGGAAACCAGAAGCCTTTTATAAATTCTGCAGGGGTGTGTGTGTGCTATTTCTTGTAAAAAGACATTAATTCAGAAACCATCCAGAGATTCAGCAACGGTGATTGTGTGTGTGTGTGTGTGTGTGTAAAATAGACACGAAGTCAAAAGCCCTATAGAGATTCTGCAAGGGTCTGAGTGTGATTGTGTGTGTGTGTGTGTTTGTAAAAAGGACACGATGTCAGAAGCAATCCAGAAATTCTGCAAGATTGTGTGTGTTTTTGTGTAAAAAGGAAAACAAATCAGTAGCCTTCTAGAGATTTGCAAGGATGTGTGTGGGTGTGAGTGTAAAAAGAACAGTAAATCAGAAGCCTTCTAGAGATTCTGCAATGGTGTGTATGTGTATGTGTAAAAAGAAGAGGTCAGAAGCCATCCAGAGATTCTTCAAAGGTGTGAGTGTTTGTGAGTGACTGTCAAAAATACATGAATTCAGAAGCCCTCCAGAGATTCGGCAAGGGTGCGTGATAGTGTGTTTGTGTGTGTGTGTGTGTAAAAAGGACAGTAAATCAGAAGCCTTCTAGAGATTCTGCAATGGTGTGTATGTGTATGTGTAAAAACGAGAGGTCAGAAGCCCTCCAGAGATTCTGCAAGGGTGCGTGTATGTGTGCATGTGTGTGTGCGAGTGTGTAAAAAGGACACGAAGTCAGAAGACCTGCAGATATACTGCAAGGCTGAGTGTGCGTGTAAAAAAGACACGAGGTCAGAAGCCCTCCAGAATTTCTGCAAGAGTGTGCGTGTGTGTGTAAAAAGGACACGAAGCCAGAAGCCCTCCAGAGATTCTGCAAGTGTATGAGTTTGAGTGTGTGTGGGTGTGTGTGTAAAAAGGGCACGAAATCAGAAGCACTCTAGAGATTCTGCAAGGGTGTGTGTGTGTGTGTGTAAAAAGAACCAAAAGTTTGAAGCCCTCTAGGGATTCTGTGAGGGTCTGCGTGTGAGTGTGTGTGTGTGTAAAAAGGAAACAAAGTCAGAAGACTTGCAGATATTCTGCAAGGGTGTGTGTGACTGTGTGTGTACAAAAGACACGAAGTCAGAAGCCCTCCAGAGATTCTGCAAGAGTCTGAGTTTGTGTGTGTGTGTGTATAGAGACACAAAGTCAGAAGCCCTCCATAAATACTGCAAGTGTATGAGTGGGTGTGTGTGTGTGTGTAAAAAGAACCCGAAGTCAGAAGCACTCTAGAGATTCTGCAAGGGTGTGTGAGTTTGTATGTGTGTGTAAAAAGGACACGAAGTCAGAATCCCTGTACAGTTTCTGCAAGAGTGTGTGTGTGTTTGTGTTTGTAAAAAGAACATTAAGTCAGACACCCTCCAGAGATTCAGAAAGGGTGTGTGTGTGTGTGTGAAAAAGGGCAAGAAGTCAGAAGCCCTCTAGAGATTCTGCAAGGGTCTGTGTGTGAGTGTCTGTGTGTTTGTTAAAAGACACAAAGTTAGAAGCCCTCCAGCGATTCCACAAGATTGTTTGTGTGTTTGTGTAAAAAGGAAACCAATTCAGAAGCCTTCTAGAGATTCAGCAAAGGTGTGTATGTGTGTGTGTCTGTAAAAAGGAGAAGAAGTCAGAAGCTCTCCTGAGATTCTGCAAGGGTATGAGTGTGAATATGTGTGTGTGTTTAAAAAGGACACGATATCAGAAGCCCTCTGGAAATTCTTGAAGTTTGTGTGTGCGTGTGAGTGTAAAGGACACAAAGTCAGAAGCCCTCCAGAGATTAGGAAAGGGTGTGAGTGTGACTAAAAAAACATAAATTCAGAAGATCTCCAGAGATTCTGCAAGGGTGTGTCATAGTGTGTGTGTGTGTGTGTGTAAAAAGGACACTAAATCAGAAGCCTTCCAGAGATTCTGCAATTGTGTGTATGTGTGTGTGTGTGTGTGAAAAGGAGAAGAATCAGAAGCCCTCCAGAGATTCTGCAAGGGTATGAGTGTGAGTATGTGTGTGTGTGCATAAAAATGACACGATGTCAGAAGCCCTCTAGAGATTCTGCAAGGGTGTGTGTGGGTGTGTGTGTAAAGGACACGAAGCCAGAAGCACTCAAGAGATTCTGCAAAGGTATAAGTGTGTGTGTGTGTGTGTGTGTGTAAAAAAAGAACGAAATCAGAAGCCCTCCAGAGATTCTACAAGGGTGTGAGTGTTTGTGTGTGTGTGTGTGTGTAAAAAGGACACGAAGTCAGAAGCCCTCCAGAGATTCTCCAAGGGTGTGTGTTTGTGTCTGTGTGTGTAAAAATGAAACAAAATCAGAAGCCCTCTAGTGCTTCTGGAAGGGTGTGTGTGTGTGTGTGTCCTAAAAAGCACACGAAGTCAGAAGTCCTCCAGAGATTCTGTAGGGGCATGAGAGTGTGTGTGTGTGTGTGTGTGTGTAAGTAAAACGTACAAAGTCAGAAGCCCTCTAGAGATTTTGTAAGTGTTTTTGTGTGTATGTGTGTGTAAAAAGGACATGAAATAAGACGCCCTACAGAGATTCTGCAAGGGTGCGTGTTTGTTTGTGTGTGTAAAAAGGACACGAAACCAGAAGCCTTATAGAGATTCTGTAAGTGTGTGTGTGTGTGTGTTTTTAAAAAGGACATTAAATCAGAAACCCTCCAGAGATTCTGAAAGTGTGTGTGTGTGTGTAAAAAGGACACGAAGTCAGAAGCCCTCTAGAGATTCTACCATGGTGTGTGTGTGTGTGTGTGTTTGTAAAAAAAGTACACGAATTTAGAAGCCCACTAGAGATTCTTCAAGGGTCTGAGTGTGAGTGTGCTTGTGTGTGTGTGTAAATAGCCCATGAATTCAGAAGCCCTCCAGAGATTCTGCAAGGGTATGAGTGTGAGTATGTGATTGTGTGTGTGTGTGTGTTTGTGTGTATAAAAAGGACACGATGACAGAAGGCCTCAAGAGATTCTGGAATTGTGTGCGAGTGTGAGTGAAAAGGACAAGAAGTCAGAAGAACTCCAGGGATTATGCAAGGGTGTGAGTGTTTTTGTGTGTGTGACTAAAAAGGACACGAAGTCAGAAGCCCTCTAGAGTTTCAGTAGGGGTATGAGAGTGGGTGTGTGTTTGTGTGTGTGTAAAAAGGACACGAAGTCAGAAGACCTCTAGGGATTCTGCCATGGTGTGTGTGTGTGTTTTTGTAAATAGGACACGAAGTCAGAAGCTCTCTAGAGATTCTGCAAGGGCCTGAGTGTGAGTGTGTTTGTAAAAACGGCATGTAGTCAGAAGCCCTACAGAGTTTCTGCAAGTGTATGAGTGTGAGTTTGTGTGTGTGTGTGTAAAAAGGACACGAAGTCAGAAGACCTCCAGAGATTGTGCAAGGGTGTGTGTGTGTGTGAGTGTGTAAAAAGGAAAGGAATCAGAAGCCCTACGGATATACTTCAAAGTTTGTGTGTGTGAGTGTCTAAAAAGGACACAAAATCAGAATCCCTCCAGAGATACTGCAAGTGTCTGTGTGTGTAAAATGGACACAAAGTGAGAATACCTCCAGAGATTCTGTAAGGGTGCGTGAATGTGTGTGTGAGTGTGTAAAATGGATACGAAGTCAGAAGACCTGCAGATATCCTGCTTGATTGTGAGTGTTTGTGTGTGTGTAAAAAGGACACGAGGTTAGAAGACCTCAAGAGATTGTGCAAGGGTGTGTGTGTGTGTGTGTGAATGTGTAAAAAGGAAAGGAAGTCAGAAGCTCTACGGATATTCTTCAAAGTTTGTGTGTGTGTGAGTGTCTAAAAAGGACACAAAATCAGAAGCCCTCCAGAGATTCTGCAAGTGTCTGTGTGTGTAAAATGGACACAAAGTGAAAATACCTCCTGAGATTCTGCAAGGGTGCGTGCATGTGTGCATGTGTGTGTGTGTGTGTGTGTGTGTAAAAAAGACAGGAAACCAGAAGCCTTTTATAAATTCTGCAGGAGTGTGTGTGTTTTTCTTGTAAAAAGACATTAATTCAGAAACCATCCAGAGATTCTCCAACGGTGATTGTGTGTGTGTGTGCGTGTGTGTGTGTGTGTGTGTGTGTAAAAAAGACACGAAGTCAAAAGCCCTATAGAGATTCTGCAAGGGTCTGAGTGTGATTGTGTGTGTGTGTGTGTGTGTGTTTGTAAAAAGGACACGATGTCAGAAGCAATCCAGAAATTCTGCAAGATTGTGTGTGTGTTTGTGTAAAAAGGAAAACAAATCAGTAGCCTTCTAGAGATTTGCAAGGATGTGTGTGGGTGTGAGTGTAAAAAGGACAGTAAATCAGAAGCCTTCTAGAGATTCTGCAATGGTGTGTATGTGTATGTGTAAAAAGAAGAGGTCAGAAGCCCTCCAGAGATTCTTCAAAGGTGTGAGTGTTTGTGAGTGACTGTCAAAAATACATGAATTCAGAAGCCCTCCAGAGATTCGGCAAGGGTGCGTGATAGTGTGTGTGTGTGTGTGTGTGTGTAAAAAGGACAGTAAATCAGAAGCCTTCTAGAGATTCTGCAATGGTGTGTATGTGTATGTGTAAAAAGGAGAGGTCAGAAGCCCTCCAGAGATTCTGCAAGGGTGCGTGTATGTGTGCATGTGTGTGTGCAAGTGTGTAAAAAGGACACGAAGTCAGAAGACCTGCAGATATACTGCAAGGCTGAGTGTGAGTGTGTGTGTAAAAAAGACACGAGGTCAGAAGCCCTCCAGAATTTCTGCAAGAGTGTGCGTGTGTGTGTGTGTTTAAAAAGGACACGAAGCCAGAATACCTCCAGAGATTCTGCAAGTGTATGAGTTTGAGTGTGTGTGGGTGTGTGTGTAAAAAGGGCACGAAATCAGAAGCACTCTAGAGATTCTGCAAGGGTGTGTGTGTGTGTGTGTGTAAAAAGAACCAAACGTTTGAAGCACCCTAGGGAATCTGCGAGGGTCAGCGTGTGAGAGTGTGTGTGTGTAAAAAGGAAACAAAGTCAGAAGACTTGCAGATATTCTGCAAGGGCGTGTGTGACTGTGTGTGTACAAAAGACACGAGGTCAGTAGCCCTCCAGAGATTCTGCAAGAGTCTGAGTTTGTGTGTGTGTGTGCGTGTGTGTGTATAGAGACACGAAGTCAGAAGCCCTCCATAAATACTGCAAGTGTATGAGTGTGTGTGTGTGTGTGTGTAAAAAGGACCCGAAGTCAGAAGCACTCTAGAGATTCTGCAAGGGTGTGTGAGTTTGTATGTGTGTGTAAAAAGGACACGAAGTCAGAATCCCTGTACAGTTTCTGCAAGAGTGTGTGTGTGTTTGTGTTTGTAAAAAGAACATTAAGTCAGACACCCTCCAGAGATTCAGAAAGGGTGTGTGTGTGTGTGTGTGTGTGTGTGTGTAAAAAAGGGCACGAAGTCAGAAGCCCTCTAGAGATTCTGCAAGGGTCTGTGTGTGAGTGTCTGTGTGTTTGTTAAAAGACACAAAGTCAGAAGCCCTCCAGCGATTCCACAAGATTGTTTGTGTGTTTGTGTAAAAAGGAAACCAATTCAGAAGCCTTCTAGAGATTCAGCAAAGGTGTGTATGTGTGTGTGTCTGTAAAAAGGAGAAGAAGTCAGAAGCTCTCCTGAGATTCTGCAGGGGTATGAGTGTGAATATGTGTGTGTGTTTAAAAAGGACACGATATCAGAAGCCGTCTGGAAATTCTTGAAGTTTGTGTGTGCGTGTGAGTGTAAAGGACACAAAGTCAGAAGTCCACCAGAGATTACAAAGGGTGTGAGTGTGACTAAAAAACCACGAATTCAGAAGATCTCCAGAGATTCTGCAAGGGTGTGTCATAGTGTGTGTGTGTGTGTGTGTGTGTGTGTGTAAAAAGGACACTAAATCAGAAGCCTTCCAGAGATTCTGCAATTGTGTGTATGTGTATGTGTGTGTGTGTGAAAAGGAGAAGAATCAGAAGCCCTCCAGAGATTCTGCAAGGGTATGAGTGTGAGTATGTGTGTGTGTATAAAAATGACACGATGTCAGAAGCCCTCTAGAGATTCTGCAAGGGTGTGTGTGGGTGTGTGTGTAAAGGACACGAAGTCAGAAGCACTCAAGAGATTCTGCAAAGGTATAAGTGTGTGTGTGTGTGTGTGTGTGTTAAAAAAGAACGAAATCAGAAGCCCTCCAGAGATTCTACAAGGGTGTGAGTGTTTGTGTGTGTGTGTGTGTGTAAAAAGGACACGAAGTCAGAAGCCCTCCAGAGATTCTCCAAGGGTGTGTGTTTGTGTCTGTGTGTGTAAAAATGAAACAAAATCAGAAGCCCTCTAATGCTTCTGGAAGGGTGTGTGTGTGTGTGTGTGTGTGTCCTAAAAAGCTCACGAAGTCTGAAGTCCTCCAGAGATTCTGTAGGTGCATGAGAGTATGTGTGTGTGTGTGTGTGTCTGTGTAAGTAAAACGTACAAAGTCAGAAGCTCTCTAGAGATTTTGTAAGTGTTTTTGTGTGTATGTGTGTGTAAAAAGGACATGAAATAAGACGCCCTACAGAGATTCTGCAAGGGTGCGTGTTTGTTTGTGTGTGTAAAAAGGACACGAAACCAGAAGCCTTATAGAGATTCTGTAAGTGTGTGTGTGTTTTTGTAAAAAGGACATTAAATCAGAAACCCTCCAGAGATTCTGAAAGTGTGTGTGTGTGTGTAAAAAGGACACGAAGTCAGAAGCCCTCTAGAGATTCTACCATGGTGTGTTTTTGTGTGTGTGTTTGATTGTAAAAAAAGTACACGAATTTAGAAGCCCACTAGAGATTCTTCAAGGGTCTGAGTGTGAGTGTGCTTGTGTGTGTGTGTAAAAAGCCCATGAATTAAGAAGCCCTCCAGAGATTCTGCAAGGGTATGAGTGTGAGTATGTGATTGTGTGTGTGTGTGTTTGTGTGTATAAAAAGGACACGATGACAGAAGCCCTCAAGAGATTCTGGAATTGTGTGCGAGTGTGAGTGAAAAGGACAAGAAGTCAGAAGAACTCCAGGGATTATGAAAGGGTGTGAGTGTTTTTGTGTGTGTGACTAAAAAGGACACGAAGTCAGAAGCCCTCTAGAGTTTCAGTAGGGGTATGAGAGTGGGTGTGTGTTTGTGTGTGTGTAAAAAGGACACGAAGTCAGAAGACCTCTAGGGATTCTGCCATGGTGTGTGTGTGTGTTTTTGTAAAAAAGACACGAAGTCAGAAGCTCTCTAGAGATTCTGCAAGGGCCTGAGTGTGAGTGTGTTTGTAAAAAGGACATGTAGTCAGAAGCCCTACAGAGTTTCTGCAAGTGTATGAGTGTGAGTTTGTGTGTGGGTGTGTAAAAAGGACACGAAGTCAGAAGACCTCCAGAGATTGTGCAAGGGTGTGTGTGTGTGTGTGAGTGTGTAAAAAGGAAAGGAAGTCAGAAGCCCTAGGGATATTCTTCAAAGTTTGTGTGTGTGTGAGTGTCAAAAAAGGAGACAAAATCAGAAGCCCTCCAGAGATTCTGCAAGTGTCTGTGTGTGTAAAATGGACACATAGTGAAAATACCTCCTGAGATTATGCAAGTGTGCGTGAATGTGTGCATGTGTGTGTGTGTGTAAAAGAGACAGGAAACCAGAAGCCTTTTATAAATTCTGCAGGAGTGTGTGTGTGTGTATTTTTGCTTGTAAAAAGACATTAATTCAGAAACCATCCAGAGATTCTCCAACGGTGATTGTGTGTGTGTGTGCGTGTGTGTGTGTGTGTGTGTGTGTGTAAAAAAGACACGAAGTCAAAAGCCCTATAGAGATTCTGCAAGGGTCTGAGTGTGAGTGTGTGCGTGTGTGTGTTTGTAAAAAGGACACGATGTCAGAAGCAATCCAGGAATTCTGCAAGATTGTGTGTGTGTTTGTGTAAAAAGGAAAACAAATTAGTAGCCTTCTAGAGATTTGCAAGTATGTGTGTTTGTGTGAGTGTAAAGGACACGAAGTCCGAAGCTCTCAAGGGATTCTGCAAGTGAATGAGTGTGTGTCAAAAGGGCACGAAGTCAGAAGCCCTCCAGAGATTCTTCAAAGGTGTGAGTGTTTGTGAGTGACTGTCAAAAATACATGAATTCAGAAGCCCTCCAGAGATTCGGCAAGGGTGCGTGATAGTGTGTGTGTGTGTGTGTGTGTGTGTGTGTGTGTAAAAAGGACAGTAAATCAGAAGCCTTCTAGAGATTCTGCAATGGTGTGTATGTGTATGTGTAAAAAGGAGAGGTCAGAAGCCCTCCAGAGATTCTGCAAGGGTGCGTGTATGTGTGCATGTGTGTGTGCGAGTGTGTAAAAAGGACACGAAGTCAGAAGACCTGCAGATATACTGCAAGGCTGAGTGTGCGTGTGTGTGTAAAGAAGACACGAGGTCAGAAGCCCTCCAGAATTTCTGCAAGAGTGTGCGTGTGTGTGTGTGTGTAAAAAGCACACGAAGCCAGAAGCCCTCCAGAGATTCTGCAAGTGTATGAGTTTGAGTGTGTGTGGGTTTGTGTGTAAAAAGGGCACGAAATCAGAAGCACTCTTGAGATTCTGCAAGGGTGTGAGTGTTATTATGTGTGTGACTAAAAAGGACACGAAGTCAGAAGCCCTCTAGAGTTTCTGCAGGGGTATGAGAATGAGTGTGTGTTTAAAAAGTACACGAAGTCAGTTGCCTTCCAGAGATACTGCAAGGGTGTGTGTGTGTGTGTGTGTGTGTGTAAAAACGACACGACATCAGAATCCCGCCTGGGATTCTGCAATGGTTTTCTGTGTGTGTGTGTGTGTAAAAAGACATGAAATTAGACGCCCTACAGAGAATCTGAAAGGGTGAGTGTATGTGTGTGTGTGTGTGTGTGTGTGCATGTGTGTGTGTGTGGAAAAAGGACAGGAAACCAGAAGCCTTTTAGAGATTCTGCAAGAGTGTGTGTGTGTGTGTGTTTGTGCTTGTTAAAAGGACATTAATTCAGAAACCCTCCAGATATTCTGCAACCGTGTGTGTGTATTTGTGTGTGTGTGTGTGTAAAAAGGACACGAAGTCAGAAGACCTCTAGGGATTCTGCCATGGTGTGCGTGTGTTTTTGTAAAAAGGACACGAAGTCAGAAGCTCTCTAGAGATTCTGCAAGGGTCTGAGTGTGAGTGTGTTTGTAAAAAGGACATGTAGTCAGAAGCCCTACAGAGTTTCTGCAAGTGTATGAGTGTGAGTTTGTGTGTGTGTGTGTGTAAAAGGGACACGAATTCAGAAGCTCTCTAGAGATTCTGCAAGGGTCTGAGTGTGTTTGTAAAAATGACATGTACTCAGAAGCCCTACAGAGTTTCTGCAAGTGTATGAGTGTGAGTTTGTGTGTGTGTGTAAAAAGGACACGAAGTCAGAAGACCTCCAGAGATTGTTCAAGGGTGTGTGTGTGTGTGTAAAAAGGAAAGGAAGTCAGAAGCCCTACGGATATTCTTCAAAGTTTGTGTGTGTGTGAGTGTCTAAAAAGGACACAAAATCAGAAGGCCTCCAGAGATTCTGCAAGTGTCTGTGTGTGTAAAATGGACACAAAGTGAGAAATCCTCCAGAGATTCTGCAAGGGTGCGTGCATGTGTGCATGTGTGTGTGTGTGAGTGTGTAAAATGGATATGAAGTCAGAAGACCTGCAGATATTCTGCAAGGCTGAGTGTGCGTGTGTGTGTAAAAAAGACAGGAGGTCAGAAGCCCTCCAGAATTTCTGTAAGAGAGAGTGTGTGTGTGTGTAAAAAGGACACGAAGCCAGAAGCCCTCCAGAGATTCTTCAAGTATATGAATTTGAGTGTGTGTGGGTGTGTGTGTAAAAAGGGCACGAAATCAGAAGCACTCTAGTGATTCTGCAAGGGTGTGAGTGTTTTTATGTGTGTGACTAAAAAGGACACGAAGTCAGAAGCCCTCTAGAGTTTCGGCAGGGGTATGAGAGTGAGTGTGTGTTTGTGTGTGTGTAAAAAGTACACGAAGTCAGTTGCCTTCCAGAGATACTGCAAGGGTGCGTGTGTGTGTGTGTGTGTGTGTAAAAAGGACACGACATCAGAATCCCGCCTGAGATTCTGCAATGGTTTTCTGTGTGTGTGTGTGTGTGTGTGTGTGTGTGTGTGTGTGTGCCTGTGTGTGTGTGGAAAAAGGACAGGAAACCAGAACCCTTTTGGAGATTCTTCAAGAGTGGGTGTGTGTGTGTGTGTTTGTGCTTGTTAAAAGGACATTAATTCAGAAACCCTCCAGATATTCTGCAACCGTGTGTGTGTATGTGTGTGTGTGTTTTTTGTGTTTTGTGTAAAAAGGACACGAAGTCAGAAGACCTCTAGGGATTCTGCCATGGTGTGTGTGTGTTTTTGTAAAAAGGACCGAAGTCAGAAGCTCTCTAGAGATTCTGCAAGGGTCTGAATGTGAGTGTGTTTGTAAAAAGGACATGTAGTCAGAAGCCCTACAGAGTTTCTGCAAGTGTATGAGTGTGAGTTTGTGTGTGTGTGTGTAAAAAGGACACGAAGTCAGAAGACCTCCAGAGATTGTGCAAGGGTGTGTGTGTGTGTGTGTGTGTAAAAAGGAAAGGAAGTCAGAAGCCCTACGGATATTCTTCAAAGTTTGTGTGTGTGAGTGTCTAAAAAGGACACAAAATCTGAAGCCCTCCAGAGATTCTGCAAGTGTCTGTGTGTGTAAAATGGACACAAAGTGAAAATACCTCCTGAGATTCTGCAAGGGTGCGTGCATGAGTGCATGTGTGTGTGTGTGTGTAAAAAAGACAGGAAACCAGAAGCCTTTTATAAATTCTGCAGGAGTGTGTGTGTCTTTTTGCTTGTAAAAAGACATTAATTCAGAAACCATCCAGAGATTCTGCAACGGTGATTGTGTGTGTGTGTGTGTTTGTGTAAAATAGACACGAAGTCTAAAGCCTTATAGAGATTCTGCAAGGGTCTGAGTGTGATTGTGTGTGTGTATGTTTGTAAAAAGGACACGATGTCAGAAGCAATCCAGAAATTCTGCAAGATTGTGTGTGTGTTTGTGTAAAAAGGAAAACAAATCAGTAGCCTTCTAGAGATTTGCAAGGATGTGTGTGGGTGTGAGTGTAAAAAGGACAGTAAATCAGAAGCCTTCTAGAGATTCTGCAATGGTGTGTATGTGTATGTGTAAAAAGAAGAGGTCAGAAGCCCTCCAGAGATTCTGCAAGGGTGCGTGTATGTGTGCATGTGTGTGTGCGAGTTTGTATAAAGGACACGAAGTCAGAAGACCTGCAGATATACTGCATGGCTGAGTGTGCGTGTGTGTGTAAAAAAGACACGAGGTCAGAAGCCCTCCAGAATTTCTGCAAGAGTGTGCGTGTGTGTGTGTGTGTGTGTGTAAAAAGGACACGAAGCCAGAAGCCCTCCAGAGATTCTGCAAGTGTATGAGTTTGAGTGTGTGTGGGTGTGTGTGTAAAAAGGGCACGAAATCAGAAGCACTCTAGAGATTCTGCAAGGGTGTGTGTGTGTGTGTGTGTGTGTGTAAAAAGAACCAAAAGTTTGAAGCCCTCTAGGGATTTTGCGAGGGTCTGCGTGTGAGTGTGTGTGTGTGTGTAAAAAGGAAACAAAGTCAGAAGACTTGCAGATATTCTGAAAGGGTGTGTGTGACTGTGTGTGTACAAAAGACACGAGGTCAGAAGCCCTCCACAGATTCTGCAAGAGTCTGAGTTTGTGTGTGTGTGCGTGTTTGTGTATAGAGACACGACGTCAGAAGCCCTCCATAAATACTGCAAGTGTATGAGTGTGTGTGTGTGTGTGTGTGTGTGTAAAAAGGACCCGAAGTCAGAAGCACTCTAGAGATTCTGCAAGGGTGTGTGAGTTTGTATGTGTGTGTAAAAAGGACACGAAGTCAGAATCCCTGTACAGTTTCTGCAAGAGTGTGTGTGTGTTTGTAAAAAGAACATTAAGTCAGACACCCTCCAGAGATTCAGAAAGGGTGTGTGTGTGTGTGTGTGTGTGTAAAAAGGGCACGAAGTCAGAAGCCCTCTAGAGATTCTGCAAGAGTCTGTGTGTGTCTGTGTGTTTGTTAAAAGACACAAAGTCAGAAGCCCTCCAGCGATTCCACAAGATTGTTTGTGTGTTTGTGTAAAAAGGAAACCAATTCAGAAGGCTTCTAGAGATTCAGCAAAGGTGTGTATGTGTGTGTCTGTAAAAAGGAGAAGAAGTCAGAAGCTCTCCTGAGATTCTGCAAGGGTATGAGTGTGAATATGTGTGTGTGTGTGTTTAAAAAGGACACGATATCAGAAGCCCTCTGGAAATTCTTGAAGTTTGTGTGTGTGTGTGAGTGTAAAGGACACAAAGTCAGAAGCCCTCCAGAGATTAGGAAAGGGTGTGAGTGTGACTAAAAAAACACGAATTCAGAAGATCTCCAGAGATTCTGCAAGGGTGTGTCATAGTGTGTGTGTGTGTGTTTGTGTGTAAAAAGGACACTAAATCAGAAGCCTTCCAGAGATTCTGCAATTGTGTGTATGTGTATGTGTGTGTGTGTGAAAAGGAGAAGAATCAGAAGCCCTCCAGAGATTCTGCAAGGGTATGAGTGTGAGTATGTGTGTGTGTATAAAAATGACACGATGTCAGAAGCCCTCTAGAGATTCTGCAAGGGTGTGTGTGGCTGTGTGTGTAAAGGACACGAAGTCAGAAGCACTCAAGAGATTCTGCAAAGGTATAAGTGTGTGTGTGTGTGTGTGTAAAAAAAAGAACGAAATCAGAAGCCCTCCAGAGATTCTCCAAGGGTGTGTGTTTGTGTCTGTGTGTGTAAAAATGAAACAAAATCAGAAGCCCTCTAGTGCTTCTGGAAGGGTGTGTGTGTGTGTGTGTCCTAAAAAGCACACGAAGTCAGAAGTCCTCCAGAGATTCAGTAGGGTTATGAGAGTGTGTGTGTGTGTGTGTGTTTGTGTGTGTGTAAGTAAAACGTACAAAGTCAGAAGCCCTCTAGAGATTTTGTAAGTGTTTTTGTGTGTATGTGTGTGTAAAAAGGACATGAAATAAGACGCCCTACAGAGATTCTGCAAGGGTGCGTGTTTGTTTGTGTGTGTAAAAAGGACACGAAACCAGAAGCCTTATAGAGATTCTGTAAGTGTGTGTGTGTGTGTGTGTGTTTGTAAAAAGGACATTAAATCAGAAACCCTCCAGAGATTCTGAATGTGTGTGTGTGTGTAAAAAGGACACGAAGTCAGAAGCCCTCTAGAGATTCTACCATGGTGTGTGTGTGTGTGTTTGTTTGTAAAAAAAAGTACACGAATTTAGAAGCCCACTAGAGATTCTTCAAGGGTCTGAGTGTGAGTGTTCTTGTGTGTGTGTGTAAAAAGCCCATGAATTCAGAAGCCCTCCAGAGATTCTGCAAGGGTATGAGTGTGAGTATGTGATTGTGTGTGTGTTTTTGTTTGTGTGTATAAAAAGGACACGATGACAGAAGCCCTCAAGAGATTCTGGAATTGTGTGCGAGTGTGAGTGAAAAGGACACGAAGTCAGAAGAACTCCAGGGATTATGCAAGGGTGTGATTGTTTTTGTGTGTGTGACTAAAAAGGACACGAAGTCAGAAGCCCTCTAGAGTTTCAGTAGGGGTATGAGAGTGGGTGTGTGTTTGTGTGTGTGTAAAAAGGACACGAAGTCAGAAGACCTCTAGGGATTCTGCCATGGTGTGTGTGTGTTTTTGTAAAAAGGACACGAAGTCAGAAGCTCTCTAGATTTTCTGCAAGGGCCTGAGTGTGAGTGTGTTTGTAAAAAGGACATGTAGTCAGAAGCCCTACAGAGTTTCTGCAAGTGTATGAGTGTGAGTTTGTGTGTGTGTGTGTAAAAAGGACACGAAGTCAGAAGACCTCCAGAGATTGTGCAAAGGGTGTGTGTGTGTGTGTGAGAGTGTGTAAAAAGGAAAGGAAGTCAGAAGCCCTACGGATATTCTTCAAAGTTTGTGTGTGTGTGAGTGTCTAAAAAGGACACAAAATCAGAAGCCCTCCAGAGATTCTGCAAGAGTCTGTGTGTGTAAAATGGACACAAAGTGAAAATACCTCCTGAGATTCTGCAAGGGTGCGTGCATTTGTGCATGTGTGTGTGTGTGTGTGTGTGTAAAAAAGTCAGGAAACCAGAAGCCTTTTATAAATTTTGCAGGAGTGTGTGTGTGTTTTTGTTTGTAAAAAAGACATTAATTCAGAAACCATCCAGAGATTCTGCAACGGTGAGTGTGTATGTGTGTGTGTGTGTGTGTGTGTAAAAAAGACACGAAGTCAAAAGCCCTATAGAGATTCTGCAAGGGTCTGAGTGTGAGTGTGTGTGTTTCTAAAAAGGACACGATGGCAGAAGCAATCCAGAAATTCTGCAAGATTGTGTGTGTGTTTGTGTAAAAAGGAAAACAAATCAGTAGCCTTCTAGAGATTTGCAACTATGTGTGTGGGTGTGAGTGTAAAGGACACGAAGTCAGAAGACCTCTAGGGATTCTGCCATGGTGTTCGTGTGTTTTTGTAAAAAGGACACGAAGTCAGAAGCTCTCTAGAGATTCTGCAAGGGTCTGAGTGTGAGTGTGTTTGTAAAAAGGACATGTAGTCAGAAGCCCTACAGAGTTTCTGCAAGTGTATGAGTGTGAGTTTGTGTGTGTGTGTGTAAAAGGGACACGAATTCAGAAGCTCTCTAGAGATTCTGCAAGGGTCTGAGTGTGTTTGTATTAAGGACATGTACTCAGAAGCCCTACAGAGTTTCTGCAAGTGTATGAGTGTGAGTTTGTGTGTGTGTGTGTGTAAAAAGGACACGAAGTCAGAAGACCTCCAAAGATTGTGCAAGGGTGTGTGTGTGAGTGTGTAAAAAGGAAAGGAAGTCAGAAGCCCTACGGATATTCTTCAAAGTTTTCGTGTGTGTGTGTGTCTAAAAAGGACACAAAATCAGAAGCCTTCCAGAGATTCTGCAAGTGTCTGTGTGTGTAAAATGGACACAAAGTGAGAATACCTCCAGAGATTCTGCAAGGGTGCGTGCATGTGTGCATGTGTGTGTGTGTGAGTGTGTAAAATGGATATGAAGTCAGAAGACCTGCAGATATTCTGCAAGGCTGAGTGTGCGTGTGTGTGTAAAAAAGACACGAGGTCAGAAGCCCTCCAGAATTTCTGCAAGAGAGAGAGAGAGAGTGTGTGTGTGTGTGTGTGTGTGTGTGTAAAAAGGACACGAAGCCAGAAGCCCTCGAGAAATTCTTCAAGTATATGAATTTGAGTGTGTGTGGGTGTGTGTGTAAAAAGGGCACGAAATCAGAAGCACTCTAGTGATTCTGCAAGGGTGTGAGTGTTTTTATGTGTGTGACTAAAAGGGACACGAAGTCCGAAGCCCTCTAGAGTTTCTGCAGGGGTATGAGAGTGTGTGTGTGTGTGTGTGTGTGTGTGTGTAAAAAGTACACGAAGTCAGAAGACCTCTAGGGATTCTGCCATGGTGTGTGTGTGTGTGTGTTTGTAAAAAGGACATGTAGTCAGAAGCCCTACAGAGTTTCTGCAATTGTATGAGTGTGAGTTTGTGTGTGTGTAAAAAGGACACGAAGTCAGAAGACCTCCAGAGATTGTGCAAGGGTGTGTGTGTGTGTGTGTGTGTGTAAAAAGGAAAGGAAGTCAGAAGCCCTATGGATATTCTTAAAAGTTTGTATGTGTGTGATTGTCTAAAAAGGACACAAAATCAGAAGCCCTCCAGAGATTCTGCAAGTGTCTGTGTGTGTAAAATGGACACAAAGTGAGAATACCTCCAGAGATTCTGCAAGGGTGCGTGCATGTGTGCATGTGTGTGTGTGAGTGTGTAAAATGGATACGAAGTCAGAAGACCTGCATATATTCTGCAAGAGTGTGAGTGTTTGTGTGTGTGTGTAAAAAGTACACGAAATCAGAAGCCCTCCAGATATTCTGCAAATGTATGAGTGTGTGTGTGTGTGTGTGTGTGTTTAAAAAGGATAAGAAATCAGATGCCCTTCCGAGATTCTGCAAGGGAGCGTGTATGTGTGTGTGTGTGTAAAAAAAGACAGGAAACCAGAAGCCTTTTATAAATTCTGCAGGAGTGTGTGTGTGTTATTGCTTGTAAAAAGACATAAAATCAGAAACCATCTAGAGGTTCTGCAACGGTGATTGTGTGTGTGTGTGAGTGTGTGTGTGTAAGAAAGACACGAAGTCAAAAGCCATATAGAGATTCTGCAAGGGTCTGAGTGTGATTGTGTGTGTGTGTGTTTGTAAAAAGGACACGATGTCAGAAGCAATCCAGAAATTCTGCAAGATTGTGTGTGTGTTTGTGTAAAAAGGAAAACAAATCAGTAGCCTTCTAGAGATTTGCAAGGATGTGTGGGGGTGTGAGTGTAAAAAGGACAGTAAATCAGAAGCCTTCTAGAGATTCTGCAATGGTGTGTATGTGTATGTGTAAAAAGAAGAGGTCAGAAGCCCTCCAGAGATTCTGCAAGGGTGCGTGTATGTGTGCATGTGTGTGTGCGAGTTTGTAAAAAGGACACGAAGTCAGAAGACCAGCAGATATACTGCAAGGCTGAGTGTGCGTGTGTGTGTAAAAAAGACACGAGGTCAGAAGCCCTCCAGAATTTCTGCAAGAGTGTGCGTGTGTGTGTGTGTGTAAAAAGGACACGAAGCCAGAAGTCCTCCAGAGATTCTGCAAGTGTATGAGTTTGAGTGTGTGTGGGTGTGTGTGTAAAAAGGGCACGAAATCAGAAGCACTCTAGAGATTCTGCAAGGGTGTGTGTGTGTGTGTGTAAAAAGAACCAAAAGTTTGAAGCCCTCTAGGGATTCTGCGAGGGTCTGTGTGTGAGTGTGTGTGTGTGTGTGTAAAAAGGAAACAAAGTCAGAAGACTTGCACATATTCTGCAAGGGTGTGTGTGACTGTTTGTGTACAAAAGACACAAGGTCAGAACCCCTCCAGAGATTCTGCAAGAGTCTGAGTTTGTGTGTGTGTGTGTGCGTGTGTGTGTATAGAGACACGAAGTCAGAAGCCCTCCATAAATACTGCAAGTGTATGAGTGTGTGTGTGTTTGTGTGTGTGTGTAAAAAGGACCCGAAGTCAGA